>NC_092095.1:7158457-7183457 GCF_045679555.1 Salvelinus alpinus
TACAGTCTGGTCTCTTTACTATAGAGAGATACAGTCTGGTCTCTTTACTATAGAGAGATACAGTCTGGTCTCTTCTGTCTCTTTACTATAGAGAGATACAGTCTGGTCTCTTTACTATAGAGAGATACAGTCTGGTCTCTTTACTATAGAGAGATACAGTCTGGTCTCTTTACTATAGAGAGATACAGTCTGGACTCTTTACTATAGAGAGATACAGTCTGGTCTCTTTACTATAGAGAGATACAGTCTGGTCTCTTTACTATAGAGAGATACAGTCTGGTCTCTTTACTATAGAGAGATACAGTCTGGCCCCTTTCTTTACTATAGAGAGATACAGTCTGGCCCCTTTACTATAGAGAGATACAGTCTGGACCCTTTACTATAGAGAGATACAGTCTGGTCTCTTCTGTCTCTTTACTATAGAGAGATACAGTCTGGTCTCTTTACTATAGAGAGATACAGTCTGGACCCTTTACTATAGAGAGATACAGTCTGGTCTCTTCTGTCTCTTTACTATAGAGAGATACAGTCTGGTCTCTTTACTATAGAGAGATACAGTCTGGTCTCTTCTGTCTCTTTACTATAGAGAGATACAGTCTGGTCTCTTCTGTCTCTTTACTATAGAGAGATACAGTCTGGTCTCTTTACTATAGAGAGATACAGTCTGGTCTCTTTACTATAGAGAGATACAGTCTGGACCCTTCTGTCTCTTTACTATAGAGAGATACAGTCTGGTCTCTTTACTATAGAGAGATACAGTCTGGTCTCTTTACTATAGAGAGATACAGTCTGGTCTCTTCTGTCTCTTTACTATAGAGAGATACAGTCTGGTCTCTTTACTATAGAGAGATACAGTCTGGTCTCTTTACTATAGAGAGATACAGTCTGGTCTCTTTAATATAGAGAGATACAGTCTGGTCTCTTTAATATAGAGAGATACAGTCTGGTCTCTTCTGTCTCTTTACTATAGAGAGATACAGTCTGGTCTCTTTACTATAGAGAGATACAGTCTGGTCTATTTACTATAGAGAGATACAGTCTGGTCCCTTCTGTCTCTTTACTATAGAGAGATACAGTCTGGTCTCTTTACTATAGAGAGATACAGTCTGGTCTCTTTACTATAGAGAGATACAGTCTGGTCTCTTCTGTCTCTTTACTATAGAGAGATACAGTCTGGTCTCTTCTCTCTCTTTACTATAGAGAGATACAGTCTGGTCTCTTTACTATAGAGAGATACAGTCTGGTCTCTTTACTATAGAGAGATACAGTCTGGTCTCTTTACTATAGAGAGATACAGTCTGGTCTCTTTACTATAGAGAGATACAGTCTGGACCCTTCTGTCTCTTTACTATAGAGAGATACAGTCTGGACCCTTTACTATAGAGAGATACAGTCTGGTCTCTTCTGTCTCTTTACTATAGAGAGATACAGTCTGGTCTCTTCTGTCTCTTTACTATAGAGAGATACAGTCTGGTCTCTTTACTATAGAGAGATACAGTCTGGACTCTTTACTATAGAGAGATACAGTCTGGTCTCTTCTGTCTCTTTACTATAGAGAGATACAGTCTGGTCTCTTTACTATAGAGAGATACAGTCTGGTCTCTTTACTATAGAGAGATACAGTCTGGTCTCTTTACTATAGAGAGATACAGTCTGGTCTCTTCTGTCTCTTTACTATAGAGAGATACAGTCTGGTCTCTTCTGTCTCTTTACTATAGAGAGATACAGTCTGGTCTCTTCTGTCTCTTTACTATAGAGAGATACAGTCTGGTCTCTTTACTATAGAGAGATACAGTCTGGTCTCTTTACTATAGAGAGATACAGTCTGGTCCCTTCTGTCTCTTTACTATAGAGAGATACAGTCTGGTCTCTTTACTATAGAGAGATACAGTCTGGTCTCTTTACTATAGAGAGATACAGTCTGGTCTCTTCTGTCTCTTTACTATAGAGAGATACAGTCTGGTCCCTTCTGTCTCTTTACTATAGAGAGATACAGTCTGGTCTCTTTACTATAGAGAGATACAGTCTGGTCTCTTCTGTCTCTTTACTATAGAGAGATACAGTCTGGTCTCTTCTGTCTCTTTACTATAGAGAGATACAGTCTGGTCTCTTCTGTCTCTTTACTATAGAGAGATACAGTCTGGTCTCTTTACTATAGAGAGATACAGTCTGGTCTCTTCTGTCTCTTTACTATAGAGAGATACAGTCTGGTCTCTTTACTATAGAGAGATACAGTCTGGTCTCTTTACTATAGAGAGATACAGTCTGGTCTCTTCTGTCTCTTTACTATAGAGAGATACAGTCTGGTCTCTTTACTATAGAGAGATACAGTCTGGTCACTTCTGTCTCTTTACTATAGAGAGATACAGTCTGGTCTCTTTACTATAGAGAGATACAGTCTGGTCCCTTCTGTCTCTTTACTATAGAGAGATACAGTCTGGTCTCTTTACTATAGAGAGATACAGTCTGGTCCCTTTACTATAGAGAGATACAGTCAGGTCTCTTTACTATAGAGAGATACAGTCTGGACCCTTCTGTCTCTTTACTATAGAGAGATACAGTCTGGTCTCTTCTGTCTCTTTACTATAGAGAGATACAGTCTGGTCTCTTTACTATAGAGAGATACAGTCTGGTCTCTTTACTATAGAGAGATACAGTCTGGTCTCTTTACTATAGAGAGATACAGTCTGGTCTCTTTAATATAGAGAGATACAGTCTGGTCTCTTTACTATAGAGAGATACAGTCTGGTCTCTTTACTATAGAGAGATACAGTCTGGTCTCTTCTGTCTCTTTACTATAGAGAGATACAGTCTGGTCTCTTTACTATAGAGAGATACAGTCTGGTCTCTTCTGTCTCTTTACTATAGAGAGATACAGTCTGGTCTCTTTACTATAGAGAGATACAGTCTGGTCTCTTCTGTCTCTTTACTATAGAGAGATACAGTCTGGTCTCTTCTGTCTCTTTACTATAGAGAGATACAGTCTGGTCTCTTCTGTCTCTTTACTATAGAGAGATACAGTCTGGTCTCTTTACTATAGAGAGATACAGTCTGGTCCCTTCTGTCTCTTTACTATAGAGAGATACAGTCTGGTCTCTTTACTATAGAGAGATACAGTCTGGTCTCTTTACTATAGAGAGATACAGTCTGGTCCTCTTCTGTCTCTTTACTATAGAGAGATACAGTCTGGTCTCTTTACTATAGAGAGATACAGTCTGGTCTCTTTACTATAGAGAGATACAGTCTGGTCTCTTCTGTCTCTTTACTATAGAGAGATACAGTCTGGTCCCTTCTGTCTCTTTACTATAGAGAGATACAGTCTGGTCTCTTTACTATAGAGAGATACAGTCTGGTCTCTTCTGTCTCTTTACTATAGAGAGATACAGTCTGGTCTCTTTACTATAGAGAGATACAGTCTGGTCCCTTCTGTCTCTTTACTATAGAGAGATACAGTCTGGTCTCTTTACTATAGAGAGATACAGTCTGGTCTCTTCTGTCTCTTTACTATAGAGAGATACAGTCTGGTCTCTTTACTATAGAGAGATACAGTCTGGTCTCTTCTGTCTCTTTACTATAGAGAGATACAGTCTGGTCTCTTCTGTCTCTTTACTATAGAGAGATACAGTCTGGTCTCTTTACTATAGAGAGATACAGTCTGGTCTCTTTACTATAGAGAGATACAGTCTGGTCTCTTCTGTCTCTTTACTATAGAGAGATACAGTCTGGTCTCTTTACTATAGAGAGATACAGTCTGGTCTCTTTACTATAGAGAGATACAGTCTGGTCTCTTCTGTCTCTTTACTATAGAGAGATACAGTCTGGTCTCTTTACTATAGAGAGATACAGTCTGGTCTCTCTACTATAGAGAGATACAGTCTGGTAGAGAGATACAGTCTGGTCTCTTTACTATAGAGAGATACAGTCTGGTCTCTTTACTATAGAGAGATACAGTATGGTCTCTTCTGTCTCTTTACTATAGAGAGATACAGTCTGGTCCCTTCTGTCTCTTTACTATAGAGAGATACAGTCTGGTCTCTTTACTATAGAGAGATACAGTCTGGTCTCTTCTGTCTCTTTAATATAGAGAGATAAAGTCTGGTCTCTTTACTATAGAGAGATACAGTCTGGTCTCTTTACTATAGAGAGATACAGTCTGGTCTCTTCTGTCTCTTTACTATAGAGAGATACAGTCTGGACCCTTCTGTCTCTTTACTATAGAGAGATACAGTCTGGTCTCTTTACTATAGAGAGATACAGTCTGGTCTCTTTACTATAGAGAGATACAGTCTGGACCCTTCTGTCTCTTTACTATAGAGAGATACAGTCTGGTCTCTTCTGTCTCTTTACTATAGAGAGATACAGTCTGGTCTCTTTACTATAGAGAGATACAGTCTGGTCCCTTCTGTCTCTTTACTATAGAGAGATACAAAACAGGAACATTTTACATTTGGCTATAAATTACAAATGAAATGATCTCAACAGAGAAAAATGTCCTCCTGTGTGCTACCTATATCCCCCCACTAGAATCCCCATACTTTAATGAAGACAGCTTCTCCATCCTGGAGGGGGAAATCAATCATTTCCAGACCCAGGGACTTGTACTAGTCTGTGGCAACCTACATGCCAGAACTGGACAAGAACCTGACACCCTCAGCACACAGGGAGACAAACACCTACCGGCAAGGGGGGCCCTTGACACAACTACATCAAAACAAACAACACAAACGGGTCACAACTCCTGCAGCTCTGTCGCACGCTGGGTATGTACATAGTCAATGGTAGGCTTCAAGGGGACTCCTACGGTAGGTACACCCATAGCTCATCTCTTGGCAGTAGCACTGAAGACTACTCTATCACTGACCTCAACCCAGAGTCTCTCAGAGCGTTCACAGTCAGCCCACTGACACCCCTATCAGACCACAGCAAAATCACAGTCTACTTTTTATTTTATTTTTATTTAACCTTTATTTAACCAGGTAGGCAAATTGAGAACACGTTCTCATTTACAATTGCGACCTGGCCAAGATAAAGCAAAGCAGTTCGACACATACAACAACACATAGTTACACATGGAGTAAAACAAACATATAGTCAATAATACAGTGAACAAAAAAAATAAAAAAATACTTGAACAGAGCAATACTCAATCACGAGGCATCAAAGACAAAGGAACTGAATAACATTAAGAAATGCTATAGATGGAAGGAAAGTAGTGTGGAAAACAACAAAAAACTATTAGGCAACAACAAATTAAATCCCTTTTAGACAACTTCCTGGACAAAATGTGCCACTGTAATAGTGAACGTGTAAACTTGGCCGTAGAAAATATTAACAGTAGATTTGACCTCTGAGCTTCCGTATCATACCTAAACAGTATATTTGACCTCTGAGCTTCCCTATCATATGTAAACAGTATATTTGACCTCTGAGCTTCCCTATCATATGTAAACAGTATATTTGACCTCTGAGCTTCCCTATCATACCTAAACAGTATATTTGACCTCTGAGCTTCCCTATCATATCTAAACAGTAGATTTGACCTCTGAGCTTCCGTATCATATGTAAACAGTATATTTGACCTCTGAGCTTCCCTATCATATCTAAACAGTATATTTGACCTCTGAGCTTCCCTATCATATGTAAACAGTATATTTGACCTCTGAGCTTCCCTATCATATCTAAACAGTATATTTGACCTCTGAGCTTCCCTATCATATCTAAACAGTATATTTGACCTCTGAGCTTCCCTATCATACCTAAACAGTATATTTGACCTCTGAGCTTCCCTATCATATGTAAACAGTATATTTGACCTCTGAGCTTCCCTATCATATCTAAACAGTATATTTGACCTCTGAGCTTCCCTATCATATCTAAACATTTCAAGCAGACAACGTAAGAAAATGTAGAACAATGACAAACGTCTTCCCTGACATTTTCAACCTCTCCCTGTTCCAGTCTGTAAAACCAACATGTTCCATGCAGACCATGGAACATGTTGGTTTTCTTGTGCCCAAGAAAGCGAAAGTAATCTCTTAAATGACTACCGACCCTTAGCACTTACGTATGTAGCCATGAAACGCTTTGAAAGGCTGGTCATGGCTCACATCAACACCATCATCCCAGAAACCCTAGACCCACTCCAATTTGCATACCGCAACAACAGATCCACAGATGACACAATCTCTATAGCTGGAACAGGGAGAGGTCTCCACACTGCCATTTGAAACTTGTTTACTGCTTGTTTATTTATCGTTTGTTTATTATCTATTTCACTTACTTTGGCAACATTAACATATGTTTCCCATGCCAATAAAGCCTCTTGAGAGAGAGAGAGAGAGAGAGAGAGAGAGAGAGAGAGAGAGAGAGAGAGAGAGAGAGAGAGAGAGAGAGAGAGAGAGAGAGAGAGAGAGAGAGAGAGAGAGAGAGAGAGAGAGAGATACAGACAGAAACAGAGAGGGTAAAATACAGACAGAAACAGAGAGAGATACAGACAGAAACAGAGAGGGTAAAATACAGACAGAAACAGAGAGAGATACAGACAGAAACAGAGAGGGTAAAATACAGACAGAAACAGAGAGAGATACAGACAGAAACAGAGAGGGTTAAATACAGACAGAAACAGAGAGGAAAAAATACAGACAGAAACAGAGAGAGATACAGACAGAAACATAGAGGGTAAAATACAGACAGAAACAGAGAGAGATACAGACAGAAACAGAGAGGGTAAAATACAGACATAAACAGAGAGGGTTAAATACAGACAGAAACAGAGAGGGTAAAATACAGACAGAAACAGAGAGGGTAAAATACAGACAGAAACAGAGAGGATAAGATACAGACAGAAACAGAGAGGGTAAAATACAGACAGAAACAGAGAGGGTAAAATACAGACAGAAACAGAGAGGGTAAAATACAGACAGAAACAGAGAGGGTAAAATACAGACAGAAACAGAGAGAGATACAGACAGAAACAGAGAGGGTAAAATACAGACAGAAACAGAGAGAGATACAGACAGAAACAGAGAGGGTAAAATACAGACAGAAACAGAGAGGGTTAAATACAGACGGAAACAGAGAGGGTAAAATACAGACAGAAACAGAGAGGGTAAAATACAGACAGAAACAGAGAGGGTAAAATTCAGACAGAAACAGAGAGGATAAAATACAGACAGAAACAGAGAGGGTAAAATACAGACGGAAACAGAGAGGGTAAAATACAGACAGAAACAGAGAGGGTAAAATACAGACAGAAACAGAGAGGGTAAAATACAGACAGAAACAGAGAGAGATACAGACAGAAACAGAGAGGGTAAAATACAGACAGAAACAGAGAGAGATACAGACAGAAACAGAGAGGGTAAAATACAGACAGAAACAGAGAGGGTAAAATACAGACAGAAACAGAGAGAGATACAGACAGAAACAGAGAGGATTAAATACAGACAGAAACAGAGAGGAAAAAATACAGACAGAAACAGAGAGAGATACAGACAGAAACATAGAGGGTAAAATACAGACAGAAACAGAGAGAGATACAGACAGAAACAGAGAGGGTAAAATACAGACAGAAACAGAGAGAGATACAGACAGAAACAGAGAGGATTAAATACAGACAGAAACAGAGAGGAAAAAATACAGACAGAAACAGAGAGAGATACAGACGGAAACATAGAGGGTAAAATACAGACAGAAACAGAGAGAGATACAGACAGAAACAGAGAGGGTAAAATACAGACAGAAACAGAGAGAGATACAGACAAAAACAGAGAGGGTAAAATACAGACAGAAACAGAGAGGATAAAATACAGACAGAAACAGAGAGAGATACAGACAAAAACAGAGAGGGTAAAATACAGACAGAAACAGAGAGGGTAAAATACAGACAGAAACAGAGAGAGATACAGACAGAAACATAGAGGGTAAAATACAGACAGAAACAGAGAGAGATACAGACAAAAACAGAGAGGGTAAAATACAGACGGAAACAGAGAGGGTAAAATACAGACAGAAACAGAGAGAGATACAGACAGAAACATAGAGGGTAAAATACAGACAGAAACAGAGAGAGATACAGACAGAAACAGAGAGGGTAAAATACAGACGGAAACAGAGAGGATAAAATACAGACAGAAACAGAGAGAGATACAGACATAAACAGAGAGGGTTAAATACAGACAGAAACAGAGAGGGTAAAATACAGACGGAAACAGAGAGAGATACAGACAGAAACAGAGAGGGTAAAATACAGACAGAAACAGAGAGAGATACAGACAGAAACAGAGAGGGTAAAATACAGACAGAAACAGAGAGGATAAAATACAGACAGAAACAGAGAGGGTAAAATACAGACGGAAACAGAGAGGGTAAAATACAGACAGAAACAGAGAGGGTAAAATACAGACAGAAACAGAGAGGGTAAAATACAGACAGAAAAAGAGAGAGATACAGACAGAAACAGAGAGGGTAAAATACAGACAGAAACAGAGAGAGATACAGACAGAAACATAGAGGGTAAAATACAGACGGAAACAGAGAGGATAAAATACAGACAGAAACAGAGAGAGATACAGACAGAAACAGAGAGGGTAAAATACAGACAGAAACAGAGAGGGTAAAATACAGATGGAAACAGAGAGGGTAAAATGCAGACAGAAACAGAGAGAGATACAGACAGAAACAGAGAGGGTAAAATACAGACAGAAACAGAGAGGGTAAAATGCAGACGGAAACAGAGAGGGTAAAATGCAGACGGAAACATAGAGGGTAAAATACAGACGGAAACAGAGAGGGTAAAATACAGACGGACACAGAGAGGGTGAAATACAGACGAAACAGAGAGGGTAAAATACAGACGGAAACAGAGAGAGATACAGACAGAAACAGAGAGGGTAAAATACAGACAGAAACAGAGAGAGATACAGACAGAAACAGAGAGGGTAAAATACAGACAGAAACAGAGAGAGATACAGACAGAAACAGAGAGGGTAAAATACAGACAGAAACAGAGAGGATAAAATACAGACAGAAACAGAGAGGGTAAAATACAGACGGAAACAGAGAGGGTAAAATACAGACAGAAACAGAGAGGGTAAAATACAGACAGAAACAGAGAGGGTAAAATACAGACAGAAAAAGAGAGAGATACAGACAGAAACAGAGAGGGTAAAATACAGACAGAAACAGAGAGAGATACAGACAGAAACATAGAGGGTAAAATACAGACAGAAACAGAGAGAGATACAGACAGAAACAGAGAGGGTAAAATACAGACAGAAACAGAGAGAGATACAGACAGAAACAGAGAGGGTAAAATACAGACAGAAACAGAGAGGATAAAATACAGACAGAAACAGAGAGGGTAAAATACAGACGGAAACAGAGAGGGTAAAATACAGACAGAAACAGAGAGGGTAAAATACAGACAGAAACAGAGAGGGTAAAATACAGACAGAAAAAGAGAGAGATACAGACAGAAACAGAGAGGGTAAAATACAGACAGAAACAGAGAGAGATACAGACAGAAACATAGAGGGTAAAATACAGACGGAAACAGAGAGGATAAAATACAGACAGAAACAGAGAGAGATACAGACAGAAACAGAGAGGGTAAAATACAGACAGAAACAGAGAGGGTAAAATACAGATGGAAACAGAGAGGGTAAAATGCAGACGGAAACAGAGAGGGTAAAATACAGACAGAAACAGAGAGGGTAAAATACAGACGAAACAGAGAGGGTAAAATACAGACAGAAACAGAGAGGGTAAAATGCAGACGGAAACAGAGAGGGTAAAATGCAGACGGAAACATAGAGGGTAAAATACAGACGGAAACAGAGAGGGTAAAATACAGACGGACACAGAGAGGGTGAAATACAGACGAAACAGAGAGGGTAAAATACAGACGGAAACAGAGAGAGATACAGACAGAAACAGAGAGGGTAAAATACAGACAGAAACAGAGAGAGATACAGACAGAAACAGAGAGGGTAAAATACAGACAGAAACAGAGAGAGATACAGACAGAAACAGAGAGGGTAAAATACAGACAGAAACAGAGAGGATAAAATACAGACAGAAACAGAGAGGGTAAAATACAGACGGAAACAGAGAGGGTAAAATACAGACAGAAACAGAGAGGGTAAAATACAGACAGAAACAGAGAGGGTAAAATACAGACAGAAAAAGAGAGAGATACAGACAGAAACAGAGAGGGTAAAATACAGACAGAAACAGAGAGAGATACAGACAGAAACATAGAGGGTAAAATACAGACGGAAACAGAGAGGATAAAATACAGACAGAAACAGAGAGAGATACAGACAGAAACAGAGAGGGATACAGACAGAAACAGAGAGGGTAAAATACAGACAGAAAGAGAGAGAGATACAGACAGAAACAGAGAGGATAAAATACAGACAGAAACAGAGAGGGTAAAATACAGACGGAAAGAGAGAGAGATACAGACGGAAACAGAGAGACATGATAGAGATGGTCGTTTGGCGGAATCATACTGGTTTGGGGATGGTGGTGGAGGGGAGATCTCCAAAGGCAGTGCATCTGGGGAAGGTCAAGCACACTGTGTCCCCTGGGGGTCAGTGGCGTTGCGGGAGGACAGAGGTAGAGAGCGTATTGGAGCATGAGAGGACCAGAGGACAAGTTCAGGAGATAGCTACTGTACTATTGGTTACTTCTGACGGTCTGCCTCCTGTTACTATAGGTTACTGTCACTGTAGGTTACTGCCACTGTAGGTTACTGTTACTGTAGGTTACTGTCTTGTACTGTAACACTGTACTCTGTACTTCTCTCTTCACTCTTATATAGAACAGTCTCTCACCCTGAGAGTGTCTATGTTTCAGGTTATCATCAGCCGTGCTTTAAACCCTGACCATTATTCCTACCATAGCCTTCCACCCTTTACTCCTCTCCCCAGTCCTGCCTAGTGTTCTGGGTCATTCTTTACCCGTATCTCCTCCAGTCCTGCCTAGTGATCTAGGTCACTCCTTACCCGTATCTCCTCCAGTCCTGCCTAGTGTTCTGGGTCAATCTTTACCCGTATCTCCCCAGTCCTGCCTAGTGTTCTGGGTCAATCTTTACCCGTATCTCCTCCAGTCCTGCCTAGTGATCTGGGTCATTCCTTACCCGTATCTCCTCCAGTCCTGCCTAGTGATCTCGGTCATTCTTTACCCGTATTTCCTCCAGTCCTGCCTAGTGTTCTGGGTGTCTGGGTCATTCTTTACCCCTATCTCCTCCAGTCCTGCCTAGTGCTCTGGGTCTCTGGGTCACTCCTTACCCCCACCACCCCCATCCAGACCCCTCCCTCCATCCCCCTCTCCAGCCCCTTCCCTCCAGCCCATCCTCCAGCCCCATCTTCAGCCTCCTCTCCAGCCCCCTCTCCAGCCCCATCCTCCAGCCCCCACTCCAGCCCCATCCTCCAGCACCCTCTCCAGCCCCATCCTCCATCCCCCTCTCCAGCCCTCTCCCTCCAGCCTCCTTTCCAGCCCCCCTCCAGCCCCATCCACCAGCCCCATCCGCCAGCCCCCACTCCAGCCCCCTCTATCCATCCCCCTCTCCAGCCCCATTCTCCAGCCCCATTCTCAAGCCCCATTCTCCATCCCCATTCTCCAGCCCCATCCTCCATCCCCCTCTCCAGCCCTCTCCCTCCAGCCTCCTTTCCAGCCCCCCTCCAGCCCCATCCACCAGCCCCATCCGCCAGCCCCCACTCCAGCCCCCTCTATCCATCCCCCTCTCCAGCCCCAAATTTCCAGCCCCATTCTCCAGCCCCATCCTCCAGCCCCATCCTCCAGCCCCATCCTCCAGCCCCATTCTCCAGCCCCATTCTCCAGCCCCATCCTCCAGCCCCCTCTCCAGCCCCATTCTCCAGCCCCATCTTCCAGCCCCCTCTTCTTCTCATGGAGGCCTGGTGATACATTGAGGTTTTCATTCAATAAAATAATAATTTGCTGCTGATGGAGCTCATGAGCCGATCTGACCTGATTCAGTCTGAAATGACATCTGTCTGTGGCTTGGTAGAGCTGTGGGAGTCATGTTGCAGTCAGTGTGGGCACCGGGCCAGACAGTTGGATGACATGGAGAGAACGGAAGGCAACAGCAGATCAGTCTGGTCCTCTACCCTCTTCTCAGGTGGTCAGGACATTAG
Source organism: Salvelinus alpinus (assembly GCF_045679555.1). Classification (NCBI taxonomy): domain Eukaryota; kingdom Metazoa; phylum Chordata; class Actinopteri; order Salmoniformes; family Salmonidae; genus Salvelinus; species Salvelinus alpinus. Next base: position 7,170,619 of record NC_092095.1, read on the forward strand.
ACCACTGTTCCTGTTTGGTAAGAACAACAGCCAAAACCCAGACTAACTGTCGTCAACCGGGCCTCGTTCTCTCCGTACTGACACAACTTCACAGTAGTTTCAAGTCATGTTTCATTCAGTGTTTGGCCCGGGACACCTAGTCTGGGCACGTCATAACCTTGCAGATTTTACAGCTTCTGATACCTGGTCGTATGTATGTATGTATGTATGTATGTATGTATGTATGTCTGTCTGTCTGTCTGTCTGTGTGAGAGAGAGATAGCCTTCGGAAAGTATTCAGACCCCTTCACATTTTGTTACGTTACAGCCTTATTCTAAAAATGGATTAAATCATTTTTGTTGTTGTGCATTTGACACAAAATACCCGATTATCCCCATGAATCCACCTGTGGTCAATTCAATTGATTGGTAATGATTTGGAAAGGCACTCCAGTCTATACAAGGTCCTACAGTTTAAATGGTATGTCAGAGCAAAAACCAAGCCATGACTTAGAAGGAATTGTCTGTAGAGCTCCGCGACAGGATTGTGTCGAGGCACAGATCTGGGGAAGGGTACCAAAACATTTCTGCAGCATTGAAGGTCCCTAAGAACATATTGGTCTCCATCATTGTTAAATGGTTGAAGTTTGAATCCAGCAAGACTCATCCTAGATCTGGCCTGCCCGGCCAAACTGAGCAGTCAGGGGAGAAGAGCCTTGGTCAGGGAGGTGACCAGGAACATAACGGTCACTCTGACAGAGCTCCAGAGTTCCTCTGTGGAGATGGGAGAAACTTCCAGAAGGACAAACATCTCTGCAGCACTCCACCAATAAGGACTTTATGCTAGAGTGGCCAGAAGGAAGCTCCTCCTCAGTAAAAGGCACATGACAGATCGCTTGGAGTTTGCTAAAAGGTACCTAAAGGACTCATGAGAAACAAGATTCTCTGGTCTGATGAAACCATGATTGAGCTCTTTGGCTCATGATTGAGCTCTTTCTAGGGAGTTTTTCCTAGCCACCGTGCTTCTACACCTGCATTACTAGCTGTTTGGGGTTTTAGGCTGGGTGTCTGTACAGCACTTCGAGATATTAGCTGATGTACGAAGGGCTATATAAAATAAAATTGATTGATTGATTGATTGATTTGGCCTGAAAGACAAGCGTCACATCTGGAGGAAACCTTACGGTGAAGCATGGTGGTGGCAGCATCATGCTGTGGGGATGTTTTTCAGCAGCAGGGACTGAGATACCAGTCGTGATCGAGGCAAAGATTAACAAAGCAAGGTACAGAGAGATCCTTGATTAAAACCTGCTCCAGAGTGCTCAGGTCCGGTGGTGGAAAAAGTTTCCAATTGTCATACTTGAGTAAAAGTAAAGATACCTTAAAAGAAAACGACTCGGGTAAAAGTGAATTTCATCCGGTAAAATACTACTTGAGTAAAAGTATAGAAGTATTTGGTTTAACTTAAATCGCTGAAATATACTGTCCCGACTTCCACCGAAGGTGGCTCCCCATCGTTTGTTTTTGTCTAATTATGTAACGGCTGTCAATGTCGTTCTCCTCCTCAGACGAGGAGGAGCATGGATCGGACCAAGATGCGGAGTAGGAGGTATTCATGGTATTCATGATTTTAATGGCAAACCAACAAACACTACAAATAAACAAAACAACAAACGTGACTAACCTGCAACAGTCCTGTGTGGCCCAAACGCTAACACAGGAAACAAACACCCACAAAACACCAGTGAAACCCTGGCTGCCTTAGTATGACTCTCAATCAGAGACAAACGATACACACCTGTCTCTAATTGAGAATCATACCAGGCCGAACACAAAACCCAACATAGAAATAGAAAACATAGACTGCCCACCCAACACTCACGCCCTGACCAATAAAGACATACAAAACAAGAGAAAACAGGTCAGGAACGTGACATAACCCCCCCCTTAAGGTGCGAACTCCGGGCGCACCAGCACAAAGTCTAGGGGAGGGTCTGGGTGGGCATCTGACCACGGTGGTGGCTCAGGCTCTGGGCGAGGTCCCCACCCCACCATAGTCACTCCCCGCTTCCGTATCCCCCTCCCAATGACCACCCTCCAACTCAACCCACCTAAATGAAGGGGCAGCATCGGGATAAGGGCCAGCACCGGGATAAGGGGCAGCAGCTCCGGGATAAGGGGCAGCAGCTCCGGGATAAGGGGCAGCAGCTCCGGGATAAGGGGCAGCAGCTCCGGGATAAGGGGCAGCAGCTCCGGGATAAGGGGCAGCAGCTCCGGACTGAGTGGCAGCTCATGACTGGGTGGCAGCTCATGACTGTAGGGCAGCTCATGACTGGAGGGCAGCTCATGACTGGAGGGCAGCTCATGACTGGAGGGCAGCTCATGACTGGAGGGCAGCTCATGACTGGAGGGCAGCTCATGACTGGAGGGCAGCTCATGACTGTAGGGCAGCTCATGACCGTAGGGCAGCTCATGACTGTCTGGCGTCTCTGGCAGCTCCTGACTGGCTGGCGTCTCTGGCAGCTCCTGACTGGCTGGCGTCTCTGGCAGCTCCTGACTGGCTGGCGTCTCTGGCAGCTCCTGACTGGCTGGCGGCTCTGGCAGCTCCTGACTGACGGACGGCTCTAGCGGCTCCTGACTGACGGACGGCTCTAACGGCTCGGGACAGACGGGCGGCTCTAACGGCTCGTGGCAGACGGATGGCTCAGATGGCGCTTGGCAGACGGATGGCTCAGACGGCGCTGGGCAGACGGATGGCTCAGACGGCGTTGGGCAGACGGATGGCTCAGACGGCGTTGGGCAGACGGATGGCTCAGACGGCGTTGGGCAGACGGATGGCTCAGACGGCGTTGGGCAGACAGATGGCTCAGACGGCGTTGGGCAGACAGATGGCTCAGACGGCGTTGGGCAGACGGATGGCTCAGACGGCGTTGGGCAGACGGATGGCTCAGACGGCGTTGGGCAGACGGATGGCTCAGACGGCGTTGGGCAGACGGATGGCTCAGACGGCGTTGGGCAGACGGATGGCTCAGACGGCGTTGGGCAGACGGATGGCTCAGACGGCGTTGGGCAGACGGATGGCTCAGACGGCGTTGGGCAGACAGATGGCTCAGACGGCGTTGGGCAGACGGATGGCTCAGACGGCGCTTGGCAGACAGATGGCTCAGACGGCGCTGGGCAGACAGATGGCTCAGACGGCGTTGGGCAGCCGGGCAGTTCAGGCACCGCTGGGCAGACGGGCAGTTCAGGCACTGCTGGGCAGACGGCAGACTCTGGCCGGCTGAGACGCACAATAGGCCTGATGCGTGGTGCCGGAACTGGAGGTACCGGGCTGAGGGCACGCACCTCAGGGCGAGTGCGGGGAGGAGGAACAGGGCTCTGGAGATGCACTGGAAGCCTGGTGCGTGGTGTAGGCACTGGTGGTACTGGGCTGGGGCGGGAAGGTGGCGCCGGATATGCCGGACCGTGAAGGAGGACACGCGCTCTTGAGCACCGAGCCTCTCCAACCTTACCAGGTTGAATGGTCCCCGTAGCCCTGCCAGTGCGGCGAGGTGGAATAGCCCGCACTGGGCTATGCAGGCGAACCGGGGACACCACCTGTAAGGCTGGTGCCATGTACGCCGGCCCGAGGAGACGTACTGGAGGCCAGATACGTTGGGCCGGCTTCATGACATCCGGCTCGATGCCCAACCTAGCCCTCCCAGTGCGGCAAGGTGGAATAGCCCGCACTGGGCTAAGCACGCGTACTGGGGACACCGTGCGCTTTACCGCATAACACGGTGTCTGACCAGTACGACGCCCTCTCACTCCATGGTAAGCCCGGGGAGTTGGCTCAGGTATCCAACCCGGCTTCGCCACACTCCCCTTTAGCCCCCCCCCAAGAAATTTTTGGGTGAGCCTCTCGGGTTTCCAGCCACTCTGCCTTGCAAGCGCCTCATAATGCCGCCTCTCCGCTTTCGCTGCCTCCAGCTCCGCTTTGGGGCGGCGACACTCCACTGGCTGTGCCCAGGGTCCTTTACCGTCTAGGATCTCCTCCCAAGTCCATTCCTCTTCTCTCCATTGCTTTGGTTCTTGCCGTCCTTCTCCAATCCGCTTGGTCCTGGTTTGGTGGGTGTTTCTGTAACGGCTGTCAATGTCGTTCTCCTCCTCGGACGAGGAGGATCGGACCAAGATGCGGAGTAGGAGGTATTCATGATTTTAATGGCAAACCAACAAACACTACAAATAAACAAAACAACAAACGTGACTAACCTGCAACAGTCCTGTGTGGCCCAAACGCTAACACAGGAAACAAACACCCACAAAACACCAGTGAAACCCTGGCTGCCTTAGTATGACTCTCAATCAGAGACAAACGATACACACCTGTCTCTAATTGAGAATCATACCAGGCCGAACACAAAACCCAACATAGAAATAGAAAACATAGACTGCCCACCCAACACTCACGCCCTGACCAATAAAGACATACAAAACAAGAGAAAACAGGTCAGGAACGTGACAAATTAGTTTCACCTGTTCCTTGTTGGGTTTTTGGGGTGGGTACTATTTTAAGTTCGTTTAGCCCGCTTGTGTTTGTGTGGGCTTGTGGTTATTGTACGTAGGAGGTGTATTGTTGATTTTGGGTTTTTGCTGTCCGGTTTATGTAACAGTGGTCTTTGGGTTGTGTTTGCGCCTGTGTTTTGGCTTCACCCATTGTTGTACCTGTTCCTGTTTACTGTGGACATTAAAGCATTTTTTCCCGTGAAACTTCTGCTCTCTGTGCCTGACTCCACACCCATTCTCCTGACGTTACATATACTTCAATATCAAACTTAAAAGTATAAATCATTTCAAATTCCTTATATTGAGCAAACCAGATGGCAAGATTTTTGTGTTTTTTAAAATGTACTAATTGTCAGGGGCACAGTTCAACACTCAGACATAACTTACAAACAAAGTATTTCTGTTTAGTGAGTCTGCCAGATCAGAGGCAGTAGGGATAACTGGGGATGTTCTCTAGCATCATACACAAGGCGCTTCAACAAAGTACTGAGTAAATGTTCGGAATACTTATGTAAATATTATATTTTATTTATGAATTTTTCAAAAATTAGCAACATTTCTAAAAGCCTGTTTTTGCTCTGTCATCATGGGGTATTTCTCTGCCATCATGGGGTATTGCTCTGTCATCATGGAGTATTGCTCTGTCATCATGGGGTATTGCTCTGTCATCATGAGGTATTGCTCTGTCATCATGGAGTATTGCTCTGTCATCATGGGGTATTGCTCTGTCATCATGGAGTATTGCTCTGTCATCATGGGGTATTGCTCTGTCATCATGGGGTATTGCTCTGTCATCATGAGGTATTGTGATGTCATCATGGGGTATTGTGATGTCATCATGGGGTATTGCTCTGTCATCATGGGGTATTGTGATGTCAGCATGGGGTATTGTGATGTCATCATGGGGTATTGTGATGTCATCATGGGTATTGTGATGTCATCATGGGGTATTGTGTGTAGATTAATGAGGATAATTTTTTAAATCAATTTCAGAATAAGGCTGTAAACTAACAAAATGTGGAAGAAGTCAAGGGGTCTGAATACTTTCTAATGGAGATGTTTATATATACATACAGTTCCAGTCAAACGTTTGGACACACCTACTAAATTATTTCATAGTTTTAAGGTCTTCACTATTTTTGTACAATGTAGAAAATAGTAAAAATAAAGATAAACCCTGGGATGAGTAACTGTGTTCAAACTTTTGACTGGTACTGTGTATATAGAGAGAGATATTTATATATATACATATATATATAGAGAGACAGCGAGAGAGAGAGAGAGAGAGAGAGAGAGAGAATAATGTGATCTGACCATAACTTAGGAAATAATAGATTTTTCAGGAAACAGATAACATTTTCCTGTCTGAGTTCCCTCGTTTTCCTGTTTGTGTTCCCTCGTTTTCCTGTTTGTGTTCCCTCGTTTTCCTGTTTGTGTTCCCTCGTTTTCCTGTTTGTGTTCCCTCGTTTTCCTGTTTGTGTTCCCTCGTTTTCCTGTCTGTGTTCCTTCGTTTTCTTGTCTGTGTCCCTCGTGTTCCTGTCAGTGTTCCCTCTTTTTTCTGTCTGTGTTCCCTCATTTTCCTGTCAGTGTTTCCTCGTTTTCCTGTCTCTGTTCCCTCGTTTTCCTGTTTGTGTTCCCTCGTTTTCCTGTTTGTGTTCCCTCGTTTTCCTGTTTGTGTTCCCTCGTTTTCCTGTCTGTGTTCCTTCGTTTTCTTGTCTGTGTCCCTCGTGTTCCTGTCAGTGTTCCCTCTTTTTTCTGTCTGTGTTCCCTCATTTTCCTGTCAGTGTTCCCTCGTTTTCCTGTCTGTGTTCCCTCGTTTTCCTGTCGGTGTTCCCTCGTTTTCCTGTCTGTGTTCCCTCATTTTCCTGTCTGCGTTCCCTCGTTTTCCTGTCGGAGTTGCCTTGTTTTCCTGTCTGTGTTCCCTCGTTTTCCTGTCTGTGTTCCCTCGTTTTCCTGTCTGCGTTCCCTCGTTTTCCTGTCGGAGTTGCCTCGTTTTCCTGTCGGAGTTGCCTTGTTTTCCTGTCTGTGTTCCCTCGTTTTCCTGTCGGTGTTCCCTCGTTTTCCTGTCTGTGTTCCCTCGTTTTCCTGTCTGCGTTCCCTCGTTTTCCTGTCGGAGTTGCCTTGTTTTCCTGTCTGTGTTCCCTCGTTTTCCTGTCTGTGTTCCCTCGTTTTCCTGTCTGTGTTCCCTCGTTTTCCTGTCTGCGTTCCCTCGTTTTCCTGTCGGAGTTGCCTTGTTTTCCTGTCTGTGTTCCCTCGTTTTCCTGTCTGTGTTTCCTCGTTTTCCTGTCGGTGTTCCCTCGTTTTCCTGTCTGTGTTCCCTCGTTTTCCTGTCTGTGTTTCCTCGTTTTCCTGTCGGTGTTCCCTCGTTTTCCTGTCTGTGTTCCCTCGTTTTCATGTCTGTGTTCCCTCGTTTTCCTGTCGGTGTTCCCTCGTTTTCCTGTCGGTGTTCCCTCGTTTTCCTGTCTGTGTTCCCTCGTTTTCCTGTCTGCGTTCCCTCGTTTTCCTGTCGGAGTTGCCTTGTTTTCCTGTCTGTGTTCCCTCGTTTTCCTGTCTGTGTTCCCTCGTTTTCCTGTCTGCGTTCCCTCGTTTTCCTGTCGGAGTTGCCTTGTTTTCCTGTCTGTGTTCCCTCGTTTTCCTGTCGGTGTTCCCTCGTTTTCCTGTCTGTGTTCCCTCGTTTTCCTGTCGGAGTTGCCTTGTTTTCCTGTCTGTGTTCCCTCGTTTTCCTGTCGGTGTTCCCTCGTTTTCCTGTCTGTGTTCCCTCGTTTTCCTGTCTGCGTTCCCTCGTTTTCCTGTCGGAGTTGCCTTGTTTTCCTGTCTGTGTTCCCTCGTTTTCCTGTCTGTGTTCCCTCGTTTTCCTGTCTGTGTTCCCTCGTTTTCCTGTCTGCGTTCCCTCGTTTTCCTGTCGGAGTTGCCTTGTTTTCCTGTCTGTGTTCCCTCGTTTTCCTGTCTGTGTTTCCTCGTTTTCCTGTCGGTGTTCCCTCGTTTTCCTGTCTGTGTTCCCTCGTTTTCCTGTCTGTGTTCCCTTCTCTCCCAGCTAGTGTTACAGACATATGGGATCTCACTACATCTGTTAGATCAGATCAACCCTAAAGGTCTATCCTGGCTCCATGCAAATAACATCTGAATAAAGTCCCTCTTCAATAACAAACACGTCAGGACCTCAGGTCGACTTGCCATTTCGCTATCTTCAACTTTGCTCTTCAGACGCAGGATCAGTCAGGCGGTATTACATCTCAATGTGTCACCTCGGTCTGTCTGGAGCACAACCTGAATGTGACATCACACACATTGCATACCAAACATCCGACCTGAAAAACAAATCTCACCGTTAAAACAGGAACTTTACTTCCATCGGGCGGTGAAAACGTAACTCCATCGCTCCTCAAGATCCAGTGTGACTCTAGGATGCCTGTCAAATGGTACTCTATTATTCCCTATGTAGTGCACTACTTTTGACCAAAGCCCTATGGTCAAAAGAAGTACACTATATAGGGAATAGGGGTGTCAATTGGGATGCAGACCTGGAATTAATTATAAATGACATGTGTTTGCTAGCTGTGTGAGTAATTGACTCAGGAGCATTGAGGAATGGAAAACGGGCTGTGAGGATTTCTCATGAATGATAAATGTCTGGTGTGCTGAGTGTTTTTAACTTTATATCAAGGCACCAAGATCTCTGTCCGTATTTAATAAACCATATGGACAAGGGAGAGACATTAATGAACCGTTTTTAACTGAGGATGTTGATGTGGGTTGAGCAATGTACGGAGAAGGTACAATAAAAGAAAAGATGATCAGGTGACACTCACAGCCTGCTCATTTACTTACTTAATAATGTTGATAACTTTTCTTTTTTGCTTTCTTTGATTGTCATTTTTTTAAAAGATGAGACAGAACTAAATGCTGGAGTAAGATGTAATTTACCCCGTGTTACTTACCCCGTGTTACTTACCCCATGTAACTTACCCCGTGTTACTTACCCCGTGTACTTACCCCATGTGTGTTACTTACCCCGTGTAACTTACCCCGTGTTACTTACCCCGTGTTACTTACCCCGTGTTACTTACCCCGTGTTACTTACCCCGTGTTACTTACCCCGTGTAACTTACCCCGTGTAACTTACCCCGTGTAACTTACCCCGTGTTACTTACCCCGTGTAACTTACCCCGTGTAACTTACCCCGTGTAACTTACCCCGTGTTACTTACCCCGTGTTACTTACCCCGTGTTACTTACCCCGTGTAACTTACCCCGTGTAACTTACCCCGTGTTACTTACCCCGTGTTACTTAACCTGTGTAACTTACCCCGTGTTACTTACCCCGTGTTACTTACCCCGTGTTACTTACCCCGTGTTACTTACCCCGTGTTACTTACCCCGTGTTACTTACCCCGTGTTACTTACCCCGTGTTACTTACCCCGTGTTACTTAACCTGTGTAACTTACCACGTGTTACTTACCCCATGTAACTTACCCCGTGTTACTTACCCCGTGTTACTCACCCCGTGTTACTTAACCTGTGTAACTTACCCCGTGTTACTTACCCCGTGTAACTTACCCCGTGTTACTTAACCCGTGTAACTTACCCCGTGTTACTTACCCCGTGTTACTTACCCCGTGTTACTTACCCCGTGTTACTTACCCCGTGTTACTTACCCCGTGTTACTTACCCCGTGTTACTTACCCTGTGTTACGTAACCTGTGTAACTTACCCCGTGTTACTTACCCCGTGTTACTTACCCCGTGTTACTTACCCCGTGTTACTTAACCTGTGTAACTTACCCCGTGTTACTTACCCCATGTAACTTACCCCGTGTTACTTACCCCGTGTTACTTACCCCGTGTTACTTACCCCGTGTTACTTACCCCGTGTAACTTACCCCGTGTTACTTACCCCGTGTTACTTACCCCATGTTACGTAACCTGTGTTACTTACCCCGTGTTACTTACCCTGTGTAACTTACCCCATGTAACTTACCCCGTGTTACCTACCCCGTGTTACTTACCCTGTGTTACGTAACCTGTGTAACTTACCCCGTGTTACTTACCCTGTGTTACTTACTCTGTGTCACTTACCCTGTGTTACTTACCACGTGTTACTTACCCTGTGTTACTTACTCTGTGTTACTTACCCTGTGTTACTTACTCTGTGTTACTTACCTAGTGTTACTTACCCTGTGTTACTTACCCTGTGTTACTTACCCTGTGTTACTTACTCTGTGTTACTTACCCCGTGTTACTTACTCTGTGTTACTTACCCTGTGTTACTTACAGTCCAGGTGTTTAGATGAGACTCTCACCTGCAGTCCAGGTGTTTAGATGAGACTCTCAACTGCAGTCCAGGTGTTTAGATGATACTCTCACCTGCAGTCCAGGTGTTTAGATGAGACTCTCACCTGCAGTCCAGGTGTTTAGATGAGACTCTCACCTGCAGTCCAGGTGTTTAGATGAGACTCTCACCTGCAGTCCAGGTGTTTAGATGAGACTCTCACCTGCAGTCCAGGTGTTTAGATGAGACTCTCACCTGCAGTCCAGGTGTTTAGATGAGACTCTCACCTGCAGTCCAGGTGTTTAGATGAGACTCTCACCTGCAGTCCAGGTGTTTAGACTAGACTCTCACCTGCAGTCCAGGTGTTTAGATGAGACTCTCACCTGCAGTCCACTGGTTTGGATGAGACTCTCACCTGCAGTCCAGGTGTTTGGATGAGACTCTCACCTGCAGTGCAGGTGTTTAGATGAGACTCTCACCTGCAGTTCAGGTGTTTGGATGAGACTCTCACCTGCAGTCCAGGTGTTTGGATGAGACTCTCACCTGCAGTCCAGTGGTTTAGATGAGACTCTCACCTGCAGTCCAGGTGTTTAGATGAGACTCTCACCTGCAGTCCAGGTGTTTGGATGAGACTCTCACCTGCAGTCCAGTGGTTTAGATGAGACTCTCACCTGCAGTCCAGGTGTTTAGATGAGACTCTCACCTGCAGTCCAGGTGTTTAGATGAGACTCTCACCTGCAGTCCAGGTGTTTGGATGAGACTCTCACCTGCAGTCCAGGTGTTTGGATGAGACTCTCACCTGCAGTCCAGTGGTTTAGATGAGACTCTCACCTGCAGTCCAGGTGTTTGGATGAGACTCTCACCTGCAGTCCAGTGGTTTAGATGAGACTCTCACCTGCAGTCCAGGTGTTTAGATGAGACTCTCACCTGCAGTCCAGGTGTTTGGATGAGACTCTCACCTGCAGTCCAGGTGTTTGGATGAGACTCTCACCTGCAGTCCAGGTGTTTAGATGAGACTCTCACCTGCAGTCCAGGTGTTTAGAAGAGACTCTCACCTGCAGTCCAGGTGTTTAGATGCGACTCTCACCTGCAGTCCAGGTGTTTAGATGAGACTCTCACCTGCAGTCCAGGTGTTTGGATGAGACTCTCACCTGCAGTCCAGGTGTTTAGATGAGACTCTCACCTGCAGTCCAGTGGTTTGGATGAGACTCTCACCTGCAGTCCAGGTGTTTAGATGAGACTCTCACCTGCAGTCCATGTGTTTAGATGAGACTCTCACCTGCAGTCCAGGTGTTTAGATGAGACTCTCACCAGCAGTCCAGGTGTTTAGATGAGTCTCTCACCTGCAGTCCAGGTGTTTAGATGAGACTCTCACCTGCAGTCCAGGTGTTTAGATGAGACTCTCACCTGCAGTCCAAATGTTTAGATGAGACTCTCACCTGCAGTCCAGGTGTTTAGATGAGACTCTCACCTGCAGTCCAGGTGTTTAGATGAGACTCTCACCTGCAGTCCAGGTGTTTAGATGAGACTCTCACCTGCAGTCCAGGTGTTTGGATGAGACTCTCACCTGCAGTCCAGGTGTTTGGATGAGACTCTCACCTGCAGTCCAGGTGTTTAGATGATACTCTCACCTGCAGTCCACTGGTTTGGATGAGACTCTCACCTGCATTCCAGGTGTTTAGATGAGACTCTCACCTGCAGTCCAGGTGTTTAGATGAGACTCTCACCTGCAGTCCAGGTGTTTAGATGAGACTCTCACCTGCAGTCCAGGTGTTTAGATGAGACTCTCACCTGCAGTCCAGGTGTTTAGATGAGACTCTCACCTGCAGTCCAGGTGTTTAGATGAGACTCTCACCTGCAGTCCAGGTGTTTAGATGAGACTCTCACCTGCAGTCCACTGGTTTGGATGAGACTCTCACCTGCAGTCCACTGGTTTGGATGAGACTCTCACCTGCAGTCCAGGTGTTTGGCTCTACGACATCCAAACTCTTTACGACAGTGGTCTGAGCTCTGGTCTGAATTCTGGTCTGAACTCTGGTCTGAATTCTGGTCTGAACTCTGGTCTGAACTCTGGTCTGAGAACTGGTCTGAACTCTGGTCTGAACTCTGGTCTGAACTCTGGTCTGAGCTCTGGTCTGAATTCTGGTCTGAACTCTGGTCTGAACTCTGGTCTGAGCTCTGGTCTGAACTCTGGTCTGAGCTCTGGTCTGAACTCTGGTCTGAACTCTGGTCTGAACTGCCTCCATGGTAACAGACAGGACTCTGTAACAGGTCCACTGCCTCCATGGAAACAGACAGGACTCTGTAACAGGTCCACTGCCTCCATGGTAACAGACAGGACTCTGTAACAGGTCCACTGCCTCCATGGTAACAGACAGGACTCTGTAACAGGTCCACTGCCCCCATGGAAACAGACAGGACTCTGTAACAGGTCCACTGCCTCCATGGTAACAGACAGGACTCTGTAACAGGTCCACTGCCCCCACACTGACAGACAGGACTCTGTAACAGGTCCACTGCCCCCATGGTAACAGACAGGACTCTGTAACAGGTCCACTGCCTCCATGGAAACAGACAGGAATCTGTAACAGGTCCACTGCCTCCATGGAAACAGACAGGACTCTGTAACAGGTCCACTGCCTCCATGGTAACAGACAGGACTCTGTAACAGGTCCACTGCCTCCATGGTAACAGACAGGACTCTGTAACAGGTCCACTGCCTCCATGGTAACAGACAGGACTCTGTAACAGGTCCACTGCCTCCATGGTAACAGACAGGACTCTGTAACAGGTCCACTGCCCCCACACTGACAGACAGGACTCTGTAACAGGTCCACTGCCCCCATGGTAACAGACAGGACTCTGTAACAGGTCCACTGCCTCCATGGAAACAGACAGGAATCTGTAACAGGTCCACTGCCTCCATGGAAACAGACAGGACTCTGTAACAGGTCCACTGCCTCCATGGTAACAGACAGGACTCTGTAACAGGTCCACTGCCTCCATGGTAACAGACAGGACTCTGTAACAGGTCCACTGCCTCCATG
>NC_092095.1:7188457-7205957 GCF_045679555.1 Salvelinus alpinus
TGCAGCTGGCCCAGTACAGAGCAGTACGTCTTGTACTTCATTGTAATCAGAGGGCTGATATAAATACTATGCAGCCAGTCTCTCTTGGCTCAGAGTTGAGGAGAGACTGACTGCATCACTTCTTCTTTTTATAAGAAACATTATTGTGTTGAAAATCTCAAATTATTTGTATAGTCAACTTACACACAGCTCTGACACACACACATACCCCACCAGACATGCCACCAGGGGTCTTTTCATAGTCCCCAAATCCAGAACAAATTCAAGAAAGCGTACAGTATTATATAGAGCCGTTACTGCATGGACCTCTGTTCCATCTCAGATTTCTCAGATGAACAGCAAACCTGGTTTTAAAAAACAGATAAAGCAACACCTCACATCTCCTCTCCACTATTTGACCTAGATAGACCTAAGTGTACAGAATGTTTTGATATGTAGGGTACGTGTGATGTTTTAAATGTATGTAGTTCTGTCCTTGAGCTGTTCTTGTCTAATGATGTTGTATGTCATGTTCCATGTTTTGTGTTCTGTGTTCTGTGTTCTGTGTTCTGTGTTCTGTATTATGTCATGTTCCATGTTTTGTGTTCTGTGTTCTGTATTATGTCATGTGTCATGTTTCATGTTCTGTGTTCTGTATTATGTCATGTTCTGTGTTCTGTGTTCTGTGTTCTGTATTATGTCATGTTTTATGTTTTGTGTTCTGTGTTCTGTGTTCTGTATTATGTCATGTGTCATGTTTCATGTTCTGTGTTCTGTATTATGTCATGTGTCATGTTTCATGTTCTGTGTGGACCCCAGGAAGAGTAGCTGCTGCTTTTACAACAGCTAATGGGGATCCTAATAAAATAGCCCCCGAAAAAACGACTAGTTGCACCTTTGTCTCCAGCAATCATAAGCTTAAAAATTGTAATTCATATTAACAATCCCCCTTCTCCAAACGGATTACTCATTGACCTAGCTCTTATCAATAGCTCTTATCAATAGCTCTTATCAATAGCTATTATCAATAGCTCTTATCAATAGCTCTTATCAATAGCTTTTATCAATAGCTCTTATCAAAAGCTCTTATCAATAGCTCTTATCAATAGCTCTTATCAATAGCTCTTATCAATAGCTTTTATCAATAGCTCTTATCAATAGCTCTCATCAATAGCTCTTATCAATAGCTCTTATCAATAGCTCTTATCAATAGCTCTTATCAATAGCTCTTATCAATAGCTCTAAGCAATAGCTCTTATCAATAGCTCTTATCAATAGCTTTTATCAATAGCTCTTATCAATAGCTTTTATCAATAGCTCTTATCAATAGCTCTCATCAATAGCTCTCATCAATAGCTCTTATCAATAGTTCTTATCAATAGCTCTTATCAATAGCTCTTATCAATAGCTCTTATCAATAGCTTTTATCAATAGCTCTTATCAATAGCTCTTATCAATAGCTCTCATCAATAGCTCTTATCAATAGCTCTTATCAATAGCTCTTATCAATAGCTCTAAGCAATAGCTCTTATCAATAGCTTTTATCAATAGCTCTTATCAATAGCTCTCATCAAAAGCTCTCATCAATAGCTCTTATCAATAGCTCTTATCAATAGCTCTTATCAATAGCTCTTATCAATAGCTTTTATCAATAGCTCTTATCAATAGCTCTTATCAATAGCTCTCATCAATAGCTCTTATCAATAGCTCTTATCAATAGCTCTTATCAATAGCTCTAAGCAATAGCTCTTATCAATAGCTTTTATCAATAGATCTTATCAATAGCTTTTATCAATAGCTCTTATCAATAGCTTTTATCAATAGCTCTTATCAAATTGTAATTTACAGTGCAAGTAGTGCAGTGCGTGGGATATTTCTATCGGGAAAAAAATGAATGTGATGTTTTCCTCTTGGAGCCGACAGTTTGCGCCACCTTTCCCATCTTTCCTCCTGGTGTAAAGATGGTGGAATTATGAGGGAATCAAGTCAAATTCAGAACACGGCGTATCTGTAGAAACACCTCCGCCACACAAGGTCTTTGATCTCCACCCCAAAACGTATAACTTGATGCTACAGGCTTTTCCCCATGTGTGAGTTCAAGCTCAGAATACGCATAGAGAGAAAAGGGACAACAGCTCCATGTACATGAGTGGAACTCAGGTCTGTAATCCCCTTAGAGTAACTCAGGTCTGTAATCCCCTTAGAGTAACTCAGGTCTGTAATCCCCCTTAGAGTAACTCAGGTCTGTTATCCCCCTTAGAGTAACTCAGGTCTGTAATCCCCTTAGAGTAACTCAGGTCTGTTATCCCCCTTAGAGGAACTCAGGTCTGTAATCCCCTTAGAGTAACTCAGGTCTGTAATCCCCTTAGAGTAACTCAGGTCTGTAATCCCCCTTAGAGTAACCCAGGTCTGTAATCCCCCTTAGAGAAACTCAGGTCTGTAATCCCCGTAGAGTAACTCAGGTCTGTAATCCCCCTTAGAGTAACTCAGGTCTGTAATCCCCTTAGAGTAACTCAGGTCTGTAATCCCCCTTAGAGTAACTCAGGTCTGTAATCCCCCTTAGAGTAACTCAGGTCTGTTATCCCCCTTAGAGTAACTCAGGTCTGTAATCCCCTTAGAGTAACTCAGGTCTGTTATCCCCCTTAGAGGAACTCAGGTCTGTAATCCCCCTTAGAGTAACTCAGGTCTGTAATCCCCTTAGAGTAACTCAGGTCTGTAATCCCCCTTAGAGTAACCCAGGTCTGTAATCCCCCTTAGAGTAACTCAGGTCTGTAATCCCTCTTAGAGTAACTCAGGTCTGTAATCCCCCTTAGAGTAACTCAGGTCTGTAATCCCCTTAGAGTAACTCAGGTCTGTAATCCCCCTTAGAGTAACTCAGGTCTGTAATCCCCCTTAGAGTAACTCAGGTCTGTAATCCCCCTTAGAGTAACCCAGGTCTGTAATCCCCCTTAGAGTAACTCAGGTCTGTAATCCCCTTAGAGTAACTCAGGTCTGTAATCCCCGTAGAGTAACTCAGGTCTGTAATCCCCCTTAGAGTAACTCAGGTCTGTAATCCCCCTTAGAGTAACCCAGGTCTGTAATCCCCCTTAGAGTAACTCAGGTCTGTAATCCCCCTTAGAGTAACTCCGGTCTGTAATCCCCCTTAGAGTAACTCAGGTCTGTAATCCCCCTTAGAGTAACTCAGGTCTGTAATCCCCTTAGAGTAACTCAGGTCTGTAATCCCCCTTAGAGTAACTCAGGTCTGTAATCCCCCTTAGAGTAACTCAGGTCTGTAATCCCCTTAGAGTAACTCAGGTCTGTAATCCCCCTTAGAGTAACTCAGGTCTGTAATCCCCCTTAGAGTAACTCAGGTCTGTAATCCCCCTTAGAGTAACTCAGGTCTGTAATCCCCTTAGAGTAACTCAGGTCTGTAATCCCCCTTAGAGTAACTCAGGTCTGTAATCCCCTTAGAGTAACTCAGGTCTGTAATCCCCCTTAGAGTAACTCAGGTCTGTAATCCCTCTTAGAGTAACTCAGGTCTGTAATCCCCTTAGAGTAACTCAGGTCTGTAATCCCCCTTAGAGTAACTCAGGTTTGTAATCCCTCTTAGAGTAACTCAGGTCTGTAATCCCCCTTAGAGTAACTCAGGTCTGTAATCCCCGTAGAGTAACTCAGGTCTGTAATCCCCCTTAGAGTAACTCAGGTCTGTAATCCCCTTAGAGTAACTCAGGTCTGTAATCCCCCTTAGAGTAACTCAGGTCTGTAATCCCCCTTAGAGTAACTCAGGTCTGTAATCCCCTTAGAGTAACTCAGGTCTGTAATCCCCTTAGAGTAACTCAGGTCTGTAATCCCCCTTAGAGTAACTCAGGTCTGTAATCCCCCTTAGAGTAACTCAGGTCTGTAATCCCCTTAGAGTAACTCAGGTCTGTAATCCCCTTAGAGTAACTCAGGTCTGTAATCCCCCTTAGAGTAACTCAGGTCTGTAATCCCCTTAGAGTAACTCAGGTCTGTAATCCCCTTAGAGTAACTCAGGTCTGTAATCCCCTTAGAGTAACCCAGGTCTGTAATCCCTCTTAGAGTAACTCAGGTCTGTAATCCCCTTAGAGTAACTCAGGTCTGTAATCCCCTTAGAGTAACCCAGGTCTGTAATCCCTCTTAGTGGAACTCAGGTCTGTAATCCCCCTTAGAGTAACTCAGGTCTGTAATCCCTTTAGAGTAACCCAGGTCTGTAATCCCTCTTAGAGTAACTCAGGTCTGTAATCCCCTTAGAGTAACTCAGGTCTGTAATCCCCCTTAGAGTAACTCAGGTCTGTAATCCCCCTTAGAGTAACTCAGGTCTGTAATCCCCTTAGAGTAACTCAGGTCTGTAATCCCCCTTAGAGTAACCCAGGTCTGTAATCCCCCTTAGAGTAACTCAGGTCTGTAATCCCCGTAGAGTAACTCAGGTCTGTAATCCCCCTTAGAGTAACTCAGGTCTGTAATCCCCTTAGAGTAACTCAGGTCTGTAATCCCCCTTAGAGTAACTCAGGTCTGTAATCCCCCTTAGAGTAACTCAGGTCTGTAATCCCCTTAGAGTAACTCAGGTCTGTAATCCCCCTTAGAGTAACCCAGGTCTGTAATCCCCCTTAGAGTAACTCAGGTCTGTAATCCCTCTTAGAGTAACTCAGGTCTGTAATCCCCTTAGAGTAACTCAGGTCTGTAATCCCCCTTAGAGTAACTCAGGTCTGTAATCCCCTTAGAGTAACTCAGGTCTGTAATCCCCTTAGAGTAACCCAGGTCTGTAATCCCCCTTAGAGTAACTCAGGTCTGTAATCCCCTTAGAGTAACTCAGGTCTGTAATCCCCGTAGAGTAACTCAGGTCTGTAATCCCCCTTAGAGTAACTCAGGTCTGTAATCCCCCTTAGAGTAACCCAGGTCTGTAATCCCCCTTAGAGTAACTCAGGTCTGTAATCCCCCTTAGAGTAACTCAGGTCTGTAATCCCCTTAGAGTAACTCAGGTCTGTAATCCCCCTTAGAGTAACTCAGGTCTGTAATCCCCCTTAGAGTAACTCAGGTCTGTAATCCCCCTTAGAGTAACTCAGGTCTGTAATCCCCTTAGAGTAACTCAGGTCTGTAATCCCCCTTAGAGTAACTCAGGTCTGTAATCCCCTTAGAGTAACTCAGGTCTGTAATCCCCCTTAGAGTAACTCAGGTCTGTAATCCCCTTAGAGTAACTCAGGTCTGTAATCCCCTTAGAGTAACTCAGGTCTGTAATCCCCCTTAGAGTAACTCAGGTCTGTAATCCCCTTAGAGTAACTCAGGTCTGTAATCCCCCTTAGAGTAACTCAGGTCTGTAATCCCCCTTAGAGTAACTCAGGTCTGTAATCCCCCTTAGAGTAACTCAGGTCTGTAATCCCCCTTAGAGTAACTCAGGTCTGTAATCCCTCTTAGAGTAACTCAGGTCTGTAATCCCCTTAGAGTAACTCAGGTCTGTAATCCCCTTAGAGTAACTCAGGTCTGTAATCCCCTTAGAGTAACTCAGGTCTGTAATCCCCTTAGAGTAACTCAGGTCTGTAATCCCCCTTAGAGTAACTCAGGTCTGTAATCCCCTTAGAGTAACTCAGGTCTGTAATCCCCTTAGAGTAACTCAGGTCTGTAATCCCCCTTAGAGTAACTCAGGTCTGTAATCCCCTTAGAGTAACTCAGGTCTGTAATCCCCCTTAGAGTAACTCAGGTCTGTAATCCCCTTAGAGTAACTCAGGTCTGTAATCCCCTTAGAGTAACTCAGGTCTGTAATCCCCTTAGAGTAACTCAGGTCTGTAATCCCCCTTAGAGTAACTCAGGTCTGTAATCCCCCTTAGAGTAACTCAGGTCTGTAATCCCCTTAGAGTAACTCGGGTCTGTAATCCCCTTAGAGTAACTCAGGTCTGTAATCCCCTTAGAGACTCATGCAACAGGCTACAGCTTCCCTGGGAAACTCAATGTATTGCAGCCTCACGCAAATGAAGGAATTTCCTTCTGCTGTTCGCGGAAAACAAATGTCACGTGTTGTGACGGTTCTTTGCAGCTTAGAGAGGGAGAGAGATAATCACACCTTGGAGAGGAGAGAGGGAGAGAGATAATCACAGCTTGGAGAGGAGAGGTGGGGGAGAGAGGGAGAGAGATAATCACAGCTTGGAGAGGAGAGGTGGAGGGAGAGAGGGAGAGAGATAATCACAGCTTGGAAAGGAGAGGTGGAGGGAGAGAGGGAGAGAGAGAGATAATCACAGCTTGGAGAGGAGAGGTGGAAGGGAGAGAGATAATCACAGCTTGGAGAGGAGAGGTGGAAGGAGAGAGATAATCACAGCTTGGAGAGGAGAGGTGGAGGGGGAGAGGGAGAGATAAGGGAAAAGGAAGTGATTCCCAAACCTTCCATAACATCACCTACAGAGACATGAACCTGGAAAAGAGTCCCCTAAGCAAGCTGGTCCTGGGGCTCTGTTCACAAACACAGACACACCCCACAGAGCCCCAAGACAACAGCACAATTAGACCCAACCAAATCATGAGAAAACAAAAAGATAATTACTTGACACATTGGAAAGAATTAACAAAAAAAAAGAGCAAACTAGAATGCTATTTGGCCCTAAACAGAGAGTACACAGTGGCAGAATACCTGACCACTGTGACTGACCCAAACTTAATGAAAGCTTTGACTATGTACAGACTCAGTGAGCATAGCCTTGATATTGAGAAAGGCCACAGTAGGCAGACCTGGCTCTCAAGAGAAGACAGGCTATGTGCACACTGCCCACAAAATGAGGTGGAAACTGAGCTGCACTTCCTAACCTCCTGCCAAATGTATGACCATATTAGAGACACATATTTCCCTCAGATTACACAGATCCACAAAGATTTACAAAACAAATCCAATTTTGATAAACTCCCATATCTACTGGGTGAAATACCAGAGTGTGTCATCACAGCAGCAAGATTTGTGACCTGTTGCCACAAGAAAAGGGCAACCAGTGAAGAACAAACACCATTGTAAATACAACCCATATTTATGTTTATTCATTTTCCCTTTTGTACTTTTGCACATCATTAGAACTGAATACAGACATAATATGACATTATTCTTTAGGAACTTCTGTGAGTGTAATGTTTACTGTACCTGAAAATCACAGCGTGGAGAGGTAGAGGGAGGGAGAACATTAGAGCTTGGAGAGGTACCTTACGGAAAAAGATTGCAGTCAGAGTGCAGTATAACTGCAGTACTCTGAAAATACTGCATCCGAAATACTGAAGTAATTTTGCACTGTAACAGCAGTTAGAATACAGTATAACTGCAGTACAGTGCAGTTATTCTGTAATTACTGCGTTCAAAATACCGGTCAACTGCAGTTTCAAAACTGCAAACTTTTTTTATAAAGGGAGTGGAGGGAGAGGGAGTGAAGGGAGGGAGGGAACATCACAGCTTTGAGAGGAGAGGTGGAGGGAGGGAGGGAGGGAGGGAGGGAGGGAGGGAGGGAGGGAGGGAACATCACAGCTTTGAGAGGAGAGGTGGAGGGAGGGAGGCAGGGAGGGAGAGATGGAGGGAGGGAGGGAACATCGGTGGTTGGAGAGGAGAGGAGGGAGGGAGGGAACATCGGACGTTGGATAGGAGAGGAGGGAGGGAGGGAGGGAGGGAGGGAGGGAGGGAGGGAGGGAGGGAGCATAGGAGGTTGGAGGTCAATGAGGCAGGTCACACATTAACACTCAATAAGTTCCTGCTGCCTTTGGACAATCATCACTCTTGTCCCACGGCAATCAATAAAAAACCGGTGCAGTCCCTTTGGTTCCGTTTAACGGACAGTAGGCTTCGTTAGTGTTCCTCACTTGTTCATTTAGTTGGTGGTGGACTGGTGTTCACATTTACCGGACGGACAAAGACTGTCACATGTACCAGATGAAACAGGGCTCAAATTGAACTCCTCACAAATCAATCAGTGACTCTACGGGGGATTTCACAACTGAGTTACTCTAAGGGAGATAACAGACCTGAGTTACTCTAAGGGGGATTACATACCTGAGTTACTCTAAGGGGGATTACATACCTGAGTTACTCTAAAGGGGATTACAGACCTGGGTTACTCTAAAGGGGATTACAGACCTGAGTTACTCTACGAGGGATTACAGACCTGAGTTACTCTAAGGGGGATTACAGACCTGAGTTACTCTATGAGGGATTACAGACCTGAGTTACTCTAAGGGGGATTACAGACCTGAGTTACTCTGAGGGGGATTACAGACCTGAGTTACTCTAAGGGGGATTACAGACCTGAGTTACTCTACGAGGGATTACAGACCTGAGTTACTCTTAAAGGGATTACAGACCTGAGTTACTCTAAGGGGGATTACAGACCTGAGTTACTCTACGAGGGATTACAGACCTGAGTTACTCTTAAAGGGATTACAGACCTGAGTTACTCTAAGGGGGATTACAGACCTGAGTTACTCTAAGGGGGATTAAAGACCTGAGTTACTCTATGAGGGATTACAGACCTGAGTTACTCTTAAAGGATTACAGACCTGAGTTACTCTACGAGGGATTACAGACCTGAGTTACTCTAAGGGGGATTACAGACCTGAGTTACTCTATGAGGGATTACAGACCTGAGTTACTGTTAAAGGATTACAGACCCGAGTTACTCTACGAGGGATTACAGACCTGAGTAACTCTAAGGGGGATTACAGACCTGAGTTACTCTATGAGGGATTACAGACCTGAGTTACTCTTAAAGGGATTACAGACCTGAGTTACTCTAAGGGGGATTACAGACCTGAGTTACTCTAAGGGGGATTACAGACCTGAGTTACTCTAAGGGGGATTACAGACCTGAGTTACTCTATGAGGGATTACAGACCTGAGTTACTCTTAAAGGGATTACAGACCTGGGTTACTCTAAGAGGGATTACAGACCTGAGTTACTCTACGAGGGATTACAGACCTGAGTTACTCTGAGAGGGATTACAGACCTGAGTTACTCTACGGGGGATTACAGACCTGAGTTACTCTAAGGGGGATTACAGACCTGAGTTACTCTGAGAGGGATTACAGACCTGAGTTACTCTACGAGGGATTACAGACCTGAGTTACTCTAAGAGGGATTACAGACCTGAGTTACTCTACGGGGGATTACAGACCTGAGTTACTCTAAGGGGGATTACAGACCTGAGTTACTCTTAAAGGGATTACAGACCTGAGTTACTCTTAAAGGGATTACAGACCTGAGTTACTCTAAGGGGGATTACAGACCTGAGTTACTCTAAGGGGGATTACAGACCTGAGTTACTCTAAGGGGGATAACAGACCTGAGTTACTCTAAGGGGATTACAGACCTGAGTTACTCTAAGGGGATTACAGACCTGAGTTACTCTAAGGGGGATTACAGACCTGAGTTACTCTAAGGGGATTACAGACCTGAGTTACTCTAAGGGGATTACAGACCTGAGTTACTCTAAGGGGATTACAAACCTGAGTTACTCTAAGGGGGATTACAGACCTGAGTTACTCTAAGGGGATTACAGACCTGAGTTACTCTAAGGGGATTACAGACCATAGTTACTCTAAGGGGGATTACAGACCTGAGTTACCCTAAGGGGGATTACAGACCTGAGTTACTCTAAGGGGGATTACAGACCTGAGTTACTCTAAGGGGATTACAGACCTGAGTTACTCTAAGAGGGATTACAGACCTGAGTTACTCTAAGGGGGATTACAGACCTGAGTTACTCTAAGGGGGATAACAGACCTGAGTTACTCTAAGGGGGATTACAGACCTGAGTTACTCTAAGGGGGATAACAGACCTGAGTTACTCTAAGGGTGATTACAGACCTGAGTTACTCTAAGGGGGATAACAGACCTGAGTGACTCTAAGGGGGATTACAGACCTGAGTTACTCTAAGGGGATTACAGACCTGAGTTACTCTACGGGGATTACAGACCTGAGTTACTCTAAGGGGGATAACAGACCTGAGTTACTCTAAGGGGGATTACAGACCTGAGTTACGTAAGGGGGATAACAGACCTGAGTTACTCTAAGGGGGATTACAGACCTGAGTTACTCTAAGGGGATTACAGACCTGAGTTACTCTAAGAAAGATTACAGACCTGAGTTACTCTAAGGGGATTACAGACCTGAGTTACTCTACGGGGATTACAGACCTGAGTTACTCTAAGGGGGATTACAGACCTGAGTTACTCTAAGGGGATTACAGACCTGAGTTACTCTAAGGGGATTACAGACCTGAGTTACTCTAAGGGGATTACAGACCTGAGTTACTCTAAGGGGGATTACAGACCTGAGTTACTCTAAGGGGATAACAGACCTGAGTTACTCTAAGGGGGATTACAGACCTGAGTTACTCTAAGGGGGATAACAGACCTGAGTTACTCTAAGGGTGATTACAGACCTGAGTTACTCTAAGGGGGATTACAGACCTGAGTTACTCTAAAGGGATTACAGACCTGAGTTACTCTACGGGGATTACAGACCTGAGTTACTTATTAAAGAAAGTAAAACTATTTTATTGCTAACTAGTGCATGATTGTGTTGATGAGTTTGTTATTAAATCTGTATGTTTACTGCTTTCCATTATATCGTGTACAGTATGGCTAATAATATTGTTATGGACTAAAATAATCTGTGTTTATTATCTATGCACAGTCACTTTAATTAAATCTACCTACACTTACCTCGACTAACCGGTGCCCCCGCACATTGACTCTGTACCGTAACACCCTGCATATAGCCTCCACATTGACTCTGTACCGTAACACCCTGCATATAGCCTCCACATTGATTCTGTACCGTAACACCCTGCATATAGCCTCCACATTGACTCTGTACCGGTATCCCCTGTATAAAGCCTCCACATTGACTATACCGTAACACCCTGTATATAGTCTCCACATTGACTCTGTACCGTAACACCCTGTATATAGCCTCCACATTGACTCTGTACTGTAACACCCTGTATATAGCCTCCACATTGACTCTGTACCGGTACACCCTGTATTTAGCCTCCACATTGACTCTGTACCGTAACACCCTGTATATAGCCTCCACATTGACTCTGTACCGGTATCCCCTGTATAAACCTCCACATTGACTATACCGTAACACCCTGTATATAGTCACCACATTGACTCTGTACCGTAACACCCTGTATATAGCCTCCACATTGACTCTGTACTGTAACACCCTGTATATAGCCTCCACATTGACGCTGTACCGTAACACCCTGTATATAGCCTCCACATTGACTCTGTACCGTAACACCCTGTATATAGCCTCCACATTGACCCTGTACTGTAACACCCTGTATATAGCCTCCACATTGACTCTGTACCGGTACACCCTGTATTTAGCCTCCACATTGACTCTGTACCGTAACACCCTGTATATAGCCTCCACATTGACTCTGTACTGGTACACCCTGTATTTAGCCTCCACATTGACTCTGTACCGTAACCCCCTGTATATAGCCTCCACATTGACTCTGTACCGTAACACCCTGTATATAGCCTCCACATTGACTCTGTACCGTAATACCCTGTATATAGCCTCCACATTGACCCTGTACTGTAACACCCTGTATATAGTCTCCACATTGACCCTGTACTGTAACACCCTGTATATAGCCTCCACATTGACTCTGTACCGGTACACCCTGTATTTAGCCTCCACATTGACTCTGTACCGTAACACCCTGTCTATAGCCTCCACATTGACTCTGTACTGGTACACCCTGTATTTAGCCTCCACATTGACTCTGTACCGTAACACCCTGTATATAGCCTCCACATTGACTCTGTACCGTAATACCCTGTATATAGCCTCCACATTGACCCTGTAACTGTAACACCCTGTATATAGTCTCCACATTGACTCTGTACTGTAACACCCTGTATATAGCCTCCACATTGACTCTGTACCGGTACACCCTGTATTTAGCCTCCACATTGACTCTGTAACGTAACACCCTGTATATAGCCTCCACATTGACTCTGTACCGTAACACCCTGTATATAGCCTCCACATTGACTCTGTACCGTAACACCCTGTATATAGTCTCCACATTGACTCTGTACCGTAACACCCTGTATATAGCCTCCACATTGACTCTGTACCGGTACACCCTGTATTTAGCCTCCACATTGACTCTGTACCGTAACACCCTGTCTATAGCCTCCACATTGACTCTGTACTGGTACACCCTGTATTTAGCCTCCACATTGACTCTGTACCGTAACACCCTGTATATAGCCTCCACATTGACTCTGTACCGTAATACCCTGTATATAGCCTCCACATTGACCCTGTACTGTAACACCCTGTATATAGTCTCCACATTGACCCTGTACTGTAACACCCTGTATATAGCCTCCACATTGACTCTGTACCGGTACACCCTGTATTTAGCCTCCACATTGACTCTGTACCGTAACACCCTGTATATAGCCTCCACATTGACTCTGTACCGTAACACCCTGTATATAGCCTCCACATTGACTCTGTACCGTAACACCCTGTATATAGCCTCCACATTGACTCTGTACCGTAACACCCTGTATTATTGAAGACGTAAGGGGAGAGGACATGTGATCTGCATAACAAACCAATACCAACTGACATACCTTTGTATGCCTCTTCCTCTGTATACCTGCAGACACAGACACTACAATGAGCAGTTCAGTCATGCACCCAATACAGCTAGCCGTCAACATATGCTTATAGCCTACATATTCTGACCTCTTTATTGATTGATATCCATTGAATTGCGTCCATTTTCTGTTTTATGAAAGATTGGCACAACTATGAAAATATATATGGTATCATCATAAAACAATATGAATTTAGATCATACAAGGGACAAACCTTACCTTAAATTGAGGAGATGTTGAGGAGGTGCCTGTACCTGTACCTGTTGTCCTTTCAAATTTAAATCCAACATTTTTCAGTTGGGCAGTTAGGTTCCTGCAAGAACCCCCCCCACCACCAACTAAGGAGGTTCCTCGATGAACCCCCCCCCCCCCCCACCACCACCACCAACTAAGGAGGTTCCTCGATGAACCCCCCCCCCCCCCCCCCCACCACCAACTAAGGAGGTTCCTCGATGAACCCCACCACCAACTAAGGAGGTTCCTCGATGAACCCCCCCCCCCCCCCCACCACCAACTAAGGAGGTTCCTCGATGAACCCCACCACCAACTAAGGAGGTTCCTTAGGGGGGGTTCATCGATGAACCACCCCCCCCCCCCCACCACCAACTAAGGAGGTTCCTCGATGAACCCCCCCCCCCCCCCACCACCAACTAAGGAGGTTCCTCGATGAACCCCCCCCCCCCCCACCACCAACTAAGGAGGTTCCTCGATGAACCCCCCCCCCCCCCCCACCACCAACTAAGGAGGTTCCTCGATGAACCCCCCCCCCCCCCCACCACCAACTAAGGAGGTTCCTCGATGAACCCCCCCCCCCCCCACCACCAACTAAGGAGGTTCCTCGATGAACCCCCCCCCCCCCCACCACCAACTAAGGAGGTTCCTCGATGAACCCCCCCCCCCCCCCACCACCAACTAAGGAGGTTCCTCGATGAACCCCCCCCCCCCCCCACCACCAACTAAGGAGGTTCCTCGATGAACCCCCCCCCCCCCCACCACCAACTAAGGAGGTTCCTCGATGAACCCCCCCCCCCCCACCACCAACTAAGGAGGTTCCTCGATGAACCCCCCCCCCCCCACCACCAACTAAGGAGGTTCCTCGATGAACCCCCCCCCCCCCCCCCACCACCAACTAAGGAGGTTCCTCGATGAACCCCCCCCCCCCCCCCACCACCAACTAAGGAGGTTCCTCGATGAACCCCCCCCCCCCCCCCACCACCAACTAAGGAGGTTCCTCGATGAACCCCCACCCCCCCCCCCCCACCACCAACTAAGGAGGTTCCTCGATGAACCCCCCCCCCCACCACCAACTAAGGAGGTTCCTCGATGAACCCCCCCCCCCCCCCCCCCCACCACCAACTAAGGAGGTTCCTCGATGAACCCCCCCCCCCCCACCACCAACTAAGGAGGTTCCTCGATGAACCCCACAACATTTGAGGTTCTTGAAAGAACCTTTTAGGGGCAATTTTCAGTGCCCAGAACACCAAACAGGTTTTTCAAAAAATGTATGGGCAGAAGATTGTAGCCTAGGGCCTATATACATCTCTTCATATGGGTGTATAAAATGTATGGTCTTGAAAGCACCTTGGTTACAGCATGTTTGTCTGAAAGGGTACACGATGGCTTTTTAAAATACCGCCTCGAAACCTTCTCTGGAGAGCGTTTAGAAAGCGCCTCTGAATGGCCATTTAACTTGTCGCTTCTTGACACTTCTGAAGCGGGGCTAAAGTCCATCGCTAGGCAACCAGAACTGTCAATCTAATTATCTCCAGTTGCCTGCTGTGTAGCCTGTCTTTCCTGCTTTCTCAGACCACTCACGGCCTAAGAAAAGTACTTTGAAGTTTGTTAAATGCAATAACTTACCGATGTATTTAGTAGAAGGAGAACACGTCGGTCCACAGTCCCATAAAACACACGGCGGGAAAAACGACACAGCTGCACATCAATCAGCAACGTGTTTTGTTGTCAGGGTAACAGTACCGAACATTCTACGCGGGAGCACATTTATATCGGTCTGAAAATATACAGAAGCTTCTGACGCAGCACTTTTTAAAAATTGTACTTTAAAAAATATATATATATTGTCTGAAAGGTTATCAATTGTCGCTATGACTTGTTACCATAGTGACGTCCTACCAATGAACATTGGTTAAACTTGGAGAGAACTTCGTCAGCGAGGGTTATACGGCCTCTGCATTCTAAAGCATAATAAGCGGTGCCCTTCCGGAAGGAATTATTTGCCGCCTGTCGATCCCGTCTGTAAGTTTAATAGCCTTCATTCGCAGGTACATTTTTCTCCAGACAGAGAGGATAAATGTGGGTTCCGTTGCCTGTTCTGCTCCTCTGAGAATAATAAATACTGAAGTTAGCAGTGCAAGGTAATTTTTTAAGCAGAATGTTTTGGATTATTAGCATATGAATGACTTTCAATTCGATTGCTGGACTGTCGAAGCCATCCATCCAGTCATTGTTTAATTGAAATGTCATCCTTTCACCCAATCTATTTTTTTTCCCGCATTAAATGTTTTATTTTCAAAACTGATCAAAATTCAGTACGCTAGGCCTATAACCTATAGATAATATTCTGCCCATATGATGAAAATGATCAAACAGACAAAATATTGTTTCACATTCTTGAATAGAAGCCTCAGGAACAGGCCATAGTCTTTACAGCTGACTTTACGGTTTCCCTGTTAAAGAGACCTAAAGGAAACTGGCTATAGTCTTTACAGCTGGCTTCACGGTTTCCCTGTTAAAGAGACCTAAAGGAAACTGGCTATAGTCTTTACAGCTGGCTTCACGGTTTCCCTGTTAAAGAGACCTAAAGGAAACTGGACATGGTCTTTACAGCTGGCTTCACGGTTTCCCTGTTAAAGAGACCTAAAGGAAACTGGACATGGTCTTTACAGCTGGCTTCACGGTTTCCCTGTTAAAGAGACCTAAAGGAAACTGGACATAGTCTTTACAGCTGGCTTCACGGTTTCCCTGTTAAAGAGACCTAAAGGAAACTGGACATGAGTTCCAGGAGATTTGTACACGGTGTTGTACCTTTCACAAAATGTTTGGTGCTACAAAAAGACACGGAAGCCTAAGCTGTGATGTTCTCCCTCCCTCCCTCCCTCCCTCCCTCCCTCCTCTCCAAGCTGTGATGTTCTCTCTCTCTCCCCCACCTCTCCTCTCCAAGCTATGATGTTCTCTCCCCCTCCCTCCACCTCTCCTCTCCAAGCTGTGATGTTCTGCCCTCCCTCCCTCCACCTCTCCTCTCCAAGCTGTAATGTTCTCCCTCCCTCCACCTCTCCTCTCCAAGCTGTGATGTTCTCCCTCCCTCCCTCCACCTCTCCTCTCCAAGCTGTGATGTTCTGCCCTCCCTCCCTCCACCTCTCCTCTCCAAGCTGTGATGTTCACTCTCTCTCCCTCCCTCCATCTCTCCTCTCCAAGCTGTGATGTTCTCCTTCCCTCCCTCCATCTCTCCTCTCCAAGCTGTGATGTTCTCCTTCCCTCCCTCCACCTCTCCTCTCCAAGCTGTGATGTTCTGCCCTCCCTCCCTCCACCTCTCCTCTCCAAGCTGTGATGTTCACTCTCTCTCCCTCCCTCCATCTCTCCTCTCCAAGCTGTGATGTTCTCCCTCCCTCCCTCCACCTCTCCTCTCCAAGCTGTGATGTTCTGCCCTCCCTCCCTCCACCTCTCCTCTCCAAGCTGTGATGTTCTGCCCTCCCTCCCTCCACCTCTCCTCTCCAAGCTGTGATGTTCTGCCCTCCCTCCCTCCATCTCTCCTCTCCAAGCTGTGATGTTCTGCCCTCCCTCCACCTCTCCTCTCCAAGCTGTGATGTTCACTCTCTCTCCCTCCCTCCATCTCTCCTCTCCAAGCTGTGATGTTCTCCCCTCCCTCCCTCCATCTCTCCTCTCCAAGCTGTGATGTTCTGCCCTCCCTCTCTCCACCTCTCCTCTCCAAGCTGTGATGTTCTCCCCTCCCTCCCTCCACCTCTCCTCTCCAAGCTGTGATGTTCTCCCCTCCCTCCCTCCATCTCTCCTCTCCAAGCTGTGACGTTCTCCCCTCCCTCCCTCCACCTCTCCTCTCCAAGCTGTGATGTTCTCCCCTCCCTCCCTCCACCTCTCCTCTCCAAGCTGTGATGTTCACTCTCTCTCCCTCCCTCCATCTCTCCTCTCCAAGCTGTGATGTTCTCCCCTCCCTCCCTCCATCTCTCCTCTCCAAGCTGTGACGTTCTCCCCTCCCTCCCTCCATCTCTCCTCTCCAAGCTGTGATGTTCCCCCCTCCCTTTCTCCCCGGCTGCCACCCAGAGCTGTTGCTTTTTTAAATGTTGGTGTGAACTACAGAGAGCCTCTCTGCTCTTCAGCTGTAGGTGTTATTGTAAAAATGTCAAGAGAAAACACATTGTCACAATGTAACTTCACCGTATACCAAACAGAGTACAGACAGTATCAAGCAGGGAAGCAGGGAAGCAGCTCTCCAATGTTGTTTGTGAAAGTTCAATCAGGAAGGCTCATTTAGCTTCATTCAGTAAGCATGAAATAATTCACTTTTTTTCCCCCCTAATCGACGGGCATAGCGGTACTGAATATCAAATCAAATGTATTTATAAAGCCCTTCTTACATCAGCTGATATCTCAAAGTGCTGTACAGAAACCCAGCCTAAAACCCCAAACAGCAAGCAATGCAGGTGTAGAAGCACGGTGCCAAGGAAAAACTCCCTAGAAAGGCAAAAAACCTAGGAAGAAATCCTCAAACGTAACATCATCATCATCATCATCATCATCATCATCATCATCATCATCATCATCATCATCATCGTCATGTTTCTTCTCATCTTTCCTATTAGCCATGTGTGGAATGACATTTACCTATTGACGTTTTGGCC
>NC_092095.1:7215554-7240554 GCF_045679555.1 Salvelinus alpinus
AGCTCTACACTACGTTATACCACAGCTCTATACTACGTTATACCACAGCTCTATACTACGTTATACCACAGCTCTACACTACGTTATACCACAGCTCTATACTACGTTATACCACAGCTCTACACTACGTTATACCACAGCTCTACACTACGTTATACCACAGCTCTACACTACGTTATACCACAGCTCTATACTACGTTATACCACAGCTCTACACTACGTTATACCACAGCTCTACACTACGTTATACCACAGCTCTATACTACGTTATACCACAGCTCTATACTAGGTTATACCTCTACACCTCACCACCCACATTACCACCCACCCTACCACCCAAATTACCACCCTCATTACCACCCGCCATACCACCATATTACCACCTATTACCACCCTACCACCTTTACACATTACCACCCTATACTAGTGGTATAGCTGTAACCAGGAAGTAACTAGTGGTAGAGCTGTAACAAGGAAGTAACTGGTGGTAGAGCTGTAACCAGGAAGTAACTGGTGGTAGAGCTGTAACCAGGAAATAACTGGTGGTAGAGCTGTAACCAGGAAGTAACTAGTGGTAGAGCTGTAACCAGGAAGTAACTCGTGGTAGAGCTGTAACCAGGAAGTAACTAGTGGTAGAGCTGTAACCAGGAAGTAACTAGTGGTAGAGCTGTAACCAGAAAATAACTGGTGGTAGAGCTGTAACCAGGAAGTAACTAGTGGTAGAGCTGTAACCAGGAAGTAACTGGTGGTAGAGCTGTAACCAGGAAGTAACTCGTGGTAAAGCTGTAACCAGGAAGTAACTCGTGGTAGAGCTGTAACCAGGAAGTAACTGGTGGTAGAGCTGTAACCAGGAAGTAACTAGTGGTAGAGCTGTAACCAGGAAGTAACTGGTGGTAGAGCTGTAACCAGGAAGTAACTCGTGGTAAAGCTGTAACCAGGAAGTAACTCGTGGTAGAGCTGTAACCAGGAAGTAACTGGTGGTAGAGCTGTAACCAGGAAGTAACTCATGGTAGAGCTGTAACCAGGAAGTAATTAGTGGTAGAGCTGTAACCAGGAAGTAACTCGTGGTAGAGCTGTAAGCAGGAAGTAACTAGTGGTAGAGCTGTAACCAGGAAGTAACTTGTGGTAGAGCTGTAACCAGGAAGTAACTGGTGGTAGAGCTGTAACCAGGAAGTAACTGGTGGTAGAGCTGTAACCAGGAAGTAACTCGTGGTAGAGCTGTAACCAGGAAGTAACTGGTGGTAGAGTTGTAACCAGGAAGTAACTCATGGTAGAGCTGTAACCAGGAAGTAACTCATGGTAGAGCTGTAACCAGTACATGAAGCTGCATTAGCCTCTGTCATTGAGTGGTGTACATGACCTTGATGATGGTGGGAAAGGCTTGTATCATTATTAAAAGTCAATTTGACTGACAGTTTTTGATATTCGTTCATCATAGCAAAGCTAACTGCTTAATAATACTGTTTTAGAAATATCAGTGTGTCTGACTACTAGTGTATTATGTTAAGTAAAGACATCATAGAATCAACTAAGAACATCTTATTTAATAAATATTAGCTTGACTATAAAATATTTAAAAAATCATAACATAAGAAAAACTCAATACCTTTAGATTAGCACAAATAAATACAAATAGCTTTACTAAATAACCTAATATTTATTAACAGTACAAATATTAAAAACATTAAGTGATAATAAATCTTATTGATATCTGAGTCAGTAGTCCTTTTATGATATGAGTTCTACTGATATTTGGAGTTTGTTTTTTGTTGCGTAGTCACAACTCAATTTCTTTAATAAGTTAGGCAGTTACGGTGTACAAGCCGAGCCCAAAGTCTCAACCTGCGGTTTTGACAATCTCTCTCTGCCTGGTTCGCCTGCTTCATCTCCAGCACTCGTTCCGTTTGGGAAGTTTGATTTGGTCTCGGAGAAGGAAAGCTCCGACACCTGTCCATCAAGGCAGCGGTATAGATAGTGGAACGGTGAAGTCTTTAAAAGCATGACGCACGTTCTGAGACGTGAGCAGCAACCCACAGCTCTGTCGGGACAAACTCCCCCGCGGCAGCTCAAATGGGAAATTAAATTCAAATTAAAATGTGTCGTTGCAGCTTCTCTTTCTTCACACAGAGTAAATCCTTCAGAACCGAAGACAGTACGGCCGTACATGAGGACACGACTTTACATTAATCAGTAGTAATATTCACAGTTTTACCTCAGACCAGAGCATAACACGGCGCAGGAGAGGTCAGAGGGACCAGGGAAACAGGACCGAAGAGAATGTTCTGGGGTCGGAGACCTCTGTTGCATGTTATCACTAACAACACAGCGGCAAAACAACACACAAATACTTACTGTTTCCACAATGGTTTAATTGTTCTGCTCTCTCTGTTGTAAGCATCTCTGTTTCACTCTTGCTCCACAACACACATCCATTATGTTTTTCACAAAAGCTGCAATGGAGAAAAATAGTCAACATCAAATATTATTCATCACATGCTTCGTAAACAACGGGTGTAGACTAACAGTGAAATACTTACTGACGGGTTCTTCCCAACAACGCAGAGAGAAAGAAAATAGAGAAATAATAGAAACATAAAACATGTAATAATACAAGTAGTAATAAATACATAATTAGTAATGATAACTAGGTTATATACACAGGGTACCAGTACTGAGTAATGATAACTAGGTTATATACACAGGGTACCAGTACTGAGTAATGATAACTAGGTTATATACACAGGGTACCAGTACTGAGTAATGATAACTAGGTTATATACACAGGGTACCAGTACTGAGTAATGATAACTAGGTTATATACACAGGGTACTAGTACTGAGTAATGATAACTAGGTTATATACACAGGGTACCAGTACTGAGTAATGATAACTAGGTTATATACACAGGGTACCAGTACTGAGTAATGATAACTAGGTTATATACACAGGGTACTAGGACCGAGTAATGATAACTAGGTTATATACACAGGGTACCAGTACTGAGTAATGATAACTAGGTTATATACACAGGGTACCAGTACTGAGTAATGATAACTAGGCTATATACACAGGGTACTAGGACCGAGTAATGATAACTAGGTTATATACACAGGGTACCAGTACTGAGTAATGATAACTAGGTTATATACACAGGGTACCAGTACTGAGTAATGATAACTAGGCTATATACACAGGGTACTAGGACCGAGTAATGATAACTAGGTTATATACACAGGGTACTAGGACCGAGTAATGATAACTAGGTTATATACACAGGGTACCAGTACTGAGTAATGAGAACTAGGTTATATACACAGGGTACTAGGACCGAGTAATGATAACTAGGTTATATACACAGGGTACTAGGACTGAGTAATGATAACTAGGTTATATACACAGGGTACTAGGACCGAGTAATGATAACTAGGTTATATACACAGGGTACTAGGACCGAGTAATGATAACTAGGTTATATACACAGGGTACTAGGACTGAGTAATGATAACTAGGTTATATACACAGGGTACCAGTACTGAGTAATGATAACTAGGTTATATACACAGGGTACTAGGACCGAGTAATGATAACTAGGTTATATACACAGGGTACTAGGACCGAGTAATGATAACTAGGCTATATACACAGGGTACTAGGACCGAGTAATGATAACTAGGTTATATACACAGGGTACTAGGACCGAGTAATGATAACTAGGTTATATACACAGGGTACCAGTACTGAGTAATGATAACTAGGCTATATACACAGGGTACTAGGACCGAGTAATGATAACTAGGTTATATACACAGGGTACCAGTACTGAGTAATGATAACTAGGTTATATACACAGGGTACCAGTACTGAGTAATGATAACTAGGTTATATACACAGGGTACCAGTACTGAGTAATGATAACTAGGTTATATACACAGGGTACCAGTACTGAGTAATGATAACTAGGTTATATACACAGGGTACTAGGACCGAGTAATGATAACTAGGTTATATACACAGGGTACCAGTACGGAGTAATGATAACTAGGTTATATACACAGGGTACCAGTACTGAGTAATGATAACTAGGTTATATACACAGGGTACCAGTACTGAGTAATGATAACTAGGCTATATACACAGGGTACTAGTACTGAGTAATGATAACTAGGTTATATACACAGGGTACCAGTACTGAGTAATGATAACTAGGTTATATACACAGGGTACCAGTACTGAGTAATGATAACTAGGTTATATACACAGGGTACCAGTACTGAGTAATGATAACTAGGTTATATACACAGAGTACCAGTACTGAGTAATGATAACTAGGTTATATACACAGGGTACTAGTACTGAGGAATGATAACTAGGTTATATACACAGGGTACCAGTACTGAGTAATGATAACTAGGTTATATACACAGGGTACCAGTACTGAGTAATGATAACTAGGTTATATACACAGGGTACCAGTACTGAGTAATGATAACTAGGTTATATACACAGGGTACCAGTACTGAGTAATGATAACTAGGTTATATACACAGGGTACCAGTACTGAGTAATGATAACTAGGTTATATACACAGGGTACCAGTACGGAGTAATGATAACTAGGATATATACACAGGGTACCAGTACTGAGTAATGATAACTAGGTTATATACACAGGGTACCAGTACTGAGTAATGATAACTAGGTTATATACACAGGGTACCAGTACTGAGTAATGATAACTAGGTTATATACACAGGGTACTAGTACTGAGTAATGATAACTAGGTTATATACACAGGGTACCAGTACTGAGTAATGATAACTAGGTTATATACACAGGGTACCAGTACTGAGTAATGATAACTAGGTTATATACACAGGGTACTAGGACTGAGTAATGATAACTAGGTTATATACACAGGGTACCAGTACTGAGTAATGATAACTAGGTTATATACACAGGGTACCAGTACTGAGTAATGATAACTAGGTTATATACACAGGGTACTAGTACTGAGTAATGATAACTAGGTTATATACACAGGGTACCAGTACTGAGTAATGATAACTAGGTTATATACACAGGGTACTAGGACTGAGTAATGATAACTAGGTTATATACACAGGGTACCAGTACTGAGTAATGATAACTAGGTTATATACACAGGGTACTAGTACTGAGTAATGATAACTAGGTTATATACACAGGGTACTAGTACTGAGTAATGATAACTAGGTTATATACACAGGGTACCAGTACTGAGTAATGATAACTAGGTTATATACACAGGGTACTAGTACTGAGTAATGATAACTAGGTTATATACACAGGGTACCAGTACTGAGTAATGATAACTAGGTTATATACACAGGGTACCAGTACTGAGTAATGATAACTAGGTTATATACACAGGGTACTAGTACTGAGTAATGATAACTAGGTTATATACACAGGGTACCAGTACTGAGTAATGATAACTAGGTTATATACACAGGGTACCAGTACTGAGTAATGATAACTAGGTTATATACACAGGGTACTAGGACTGAGTAATGATAACTAGGTTATATACACAGGGTACCAGTACTGAGTAATGATAACTAGGTTATATACACAGGGTACCAGTACTGAGTAATGATAACTAGGTTATATACACAGGGTACTAGTACTGAGTAATGATAACTAGGTTATATACACAGGGTACCAGTACTGAGTAATGATAACTAGGTTATATACACAGGGTACTAGGACTGAGTAATGATAACTAGGTTATATACACAGGGTACCAGTACTGAGTAATGATAACTAGGTTATATACACAGGGTACTAGTACTGAGTAATGATAACTAGGTTATATACACAGGGTACTAGTACTGAGTAATGATAACTAGGTTATATACACAGGGTACCAGTACTGAGTAATGATAACTAGGTTATATACACAGGGTACTAGTACTGAGTAATGATAACTAGGTTATATACACAGGGTACTAGTACTGAGTAATGATAACTAGGTTATATACACAGGGTACTAGTACTGAGTAATGATAACTAGGTTATATACACAGGGTACTAGTACTGAGTAATGATAACTAGGTTATATACACAGGGTACTA
Source organism: Salvelinus alpinus (assembly GCF_045679555.1). NCBI lineage: Eukaryota > Metazoa > Chordata > Actinopteri > Salmoniformes > Salmonidae > Salvelinus > Salvelinus alpinus. Next base: position 7,221,667 of record NC_092095.1, read on the forward strand.
GTACTGAGTAATGATAACTAGGTTATATACACAGGGTACTAGGACCGAGTAATGATAACTAGGTTATATACACAGGGTACTAGTACTGAGGAATGATAACTAGGTTATATACACAGGGTACCAGTACTGAGTAATGATAACTAGGTTATATACACAGGGTACTAGTACTGAGTAATGATAACTAGGTTATATACACAGGGTACTAGTACTGAGTAATGATAACTAGGTTATATACACAGGGTACTAGTACTGAGTAATGATAACTAGGTTATATACACAGGGTACCAGTACTGAGTAATGATAACTAGGTTATATACACAGGGTACCAGTACTGAGTAATGATAACTAGGTTATATACACAGGGTACTAGTACTGAGTAATGATAACTAGGTTATATACACAGGGTACCAGTACTGAGTAATGATAACTAGGTTATATACACAGGGTACCAGTACTGAGTAATGATAACTAGGTTATATACACAGGGTACCAGTACTGAGTAATGATAACTAGGTTATATACACAGGGTACCAGTACTGAGTAATGATAACTAGGTTATATACACAGGGTACCAGTACTGAGTAATGATAACTAGGTTATATACACAGGGTACCAGTACTGAGTAATGATAACTAGGTTATATACACAGGGTACCAGTACTGAGTAATGATAACTAGGTTATATACACAGGGTACTAGTACTGAGTAATGATAACTAGGATATATACACAGGGTACCAGTACTGAGTAATGATAACTAGGTTATATACACAGGGTACTAGTACTGAGTACTGATAACTAGGTTATATACACAGGGTACCAGTACTGAGTAATGTTAACTAGGTTATATACACAGGGTACTAGTACTGAGTAATGATAACTAGGTTATATACACAGGGTACTAGTACTGAGTAATGATAACTAGGTTATATACACAGGGTACTAGTACAGAGTAATGATAACTAGGTTATATACACAGGGTACTAGTACAGAGTAATGATAACTAGGTTATATACACAGGGTACTAGTACTGAGTAATGATAACTAGGATATATACACAGGGTACTAGTACTGAGTAATGATAACTAGGTTATATACACAGGGTACTAGTACTGAGTAACGATAACTAGGTTATATACACAGGGTACTAGTACTGAGTAATGATAACTAGGTTATATACACAGGGTACCAGTACTGAGTAATGTTAACTAGGTTATATACACAGGGTACTAGTACTGAGTAATGATAACTAGGTTATATACACAGGGTACTAGTACTGAGTAATGATAACTAGGTTATATACACAGGGTACTAGTACTGAGTAATGATAACTAGGTTATATACACAGGGTACCAGTACTGAGTAATGTTAACTAGGTTATATACACAGGGTACTAGTACTGAGTAATGATAACTAGGTTATATACACAGGGTACTAGTACTGAGTAATGATAACTAGGTTATATACACAGGGTACCAGTACTGAGTAATGATAACTAGGTTATATACACAGGGTACTAGTACTGAGTAATGATAACTAGGTTATATACACAGGGTACCAGTACTGAGTAATGATAACTAGGTTATATACACAGGGTACTAGTACTGAGTAATGATAACTAGGTTATATACACAGGGTACTAGTACTGAGTAATGATAACTAGGTTATATACACAGGGTACTAGTACTGAGTAATGATAACTAGGTTATATACACAGGGTACTAGTACTGAGTAATGATAACTAGGTTATATACACAGGGTACCAGTACTGAGTAATGTTAACTAGGTTATATACACAGGGTACCAGTACTGAGTAATGATAACTAGGTTATATACACAGGGTACCAGTACTGAGTAATGATAACTAGGATATATACACAGAGTACCAGTACTGAGTAATGATAACTAGGTTATATACACAGGGTACCAGTACTGAGTAATGATAACTAGGTTATATACACAGGGCACCAGTACTGAGTAATGATAACTAGGTTATATACACAGGGTACCAGTACTGAGTAATGATAACTAGGTTATATACACAGGGTACCAGTACTGAGTAATGATAACTAGGTTATATACACAGGGTACCAGTACTGAGTAATGATAACTAGGTTATATACACAGGGTACCAGTACTGAGTAATGATAACTAGGTTATATACACAGGGCACCAGTACTGAGTAATGATAACTAGGTTATATACACAGGGTACCAGTACTGAGTAATGATAACTAGGTTATATACACAGGGTACCAGTACTGAGTAATGATAACTAGGTTATATACACAGGGTACCAGTACTGAGTAATGATAACTAGGTTATATACACAGGGTACCAGTACTGAGTAATGATAACTAGGTTATATACACAGGGTACCAGTACTGAGTAATGATAACTAGGTTATATACACAGGGTACCAGTACTGAGTAATGATAACTAGGTTATATACACAGGGTACCAGTACTGAGTAATGATAACTAGGTTATATACACAGGGTACCAGTACTGAGTAATGATAACTAGGTTATATACACAGGGTACCAGTACTGAGTAATGATAACTAGGTTATATACACAGGGTACCAGTACTGAGTAATGATAACTAGGCTATATATACAGGGTACTAGGACCGAGTAATGATAACTAGGTTATATACACAGGGTACCAGTACTGAGTAATGATAACTAGGTTATATACACAGGGTACCAGTACTGAGTAATGATAACTAGGTTATATACACAGGGTACTAGTACTGAGTAATGATAACTAGGCTATATATACAGGGTACTAGGACCGAGTAATGATAACTAGGTTATATACACAGGGTACCAGTACTGAGTAATGATAACTAGGTTATATACACAGGGTACTAGGACCGAGTAATGATAACTAGGTTATATACACAGGGTACCAGTACTGAGTAATGATAACTAGGCTATATATACAGGGTACTAGGACCGAGTAATGATAACTAGGTTATATACACAGGGTACCAGTACTGAGTAATGATAACTAGGTTATATACACAGGGTACTAGTACTGAGTAATGATAACTAGGATATATATACAGGGTACCAGTACTGAGTAATGATAACTAGGTTATATATACAGGGTACCAGTACTGAGTAATGATAACTAGGTTATATATACAGGGTACCAGTACTGAGTAATGATAACTAGGCTATATATACAGGGTACCAGTACTGAGTAATGATAACTAGGATATATATACAGGGTACCAGTACTGAGTAATGATAACTAGGTTATATATACAGGGTACCAGTACTGAGTAATGATAACTAGGTTATATATACAGGGTACCAGTACTGAGTAATGATAACTAGGCTATATATACAGGGTACCAGTACTGAGTAATGATAACTAGGCTATATATACAGGGTACCAGTACTGAGTAATGATAACTAGGATATATACACAGGGTACCAGTACGGAGTAATGATAACTAGGTTATATACACAGGGTACCAGTACTGAGTAATGATAACTAGGTTATATATACAGGGTACCAGTACTGAGTAATGATAACTAGGTTATATATACAGGGTACCAGTACTGAGTAATGATAACTAGGTTATATATACAGGGTACCAGTACTGAGTAATGATAACTAGGTTATATATACAGGGTACCAGTACTGAGTAATGATAACTAGGCTATATATACAGGGTACCAGTACTGAGTAATGATAACTAGGCTATATATACAGGGTACCAGTACTGAGTAATGATAACTAGGTTATATATACAGGGTACCAGTACTGAGTAATGATAACTAGGCTATATATACAGGGTACCAGTACTGAGTAATGATAACTAGGCTATATATACAGGGTACCAGTACTGAGTAATGATAACTAGGATATATACACAGGGTACCAGTACGGAGTAATGATAACTAGGTTATATACACAGGGTACCAGTACTGAGTAATGATAACTAGGTTATATATACAGGGTACCAGTACTGAGTAATGATAACTAGGTTATATATACAGGGTACCAGTACTGAGTAATGATAACTAGGCTATATATACAGGGTACCAGTACTGAGTAATGATAACTAGGCTATATATACAGGGTACCAGTACTGAGTAATGATAACTAGGATATATACACAGGGTACCAGTACGGAGTAATGATAACTAGGCTATATATACAGGGTACCAGTACTGAGTAATGATAACTAGGATATATATACAGGGTACCAGTACTGAGTAATGATAACTAGGATATATACACAGGGTACCAGTACGGAGTAATGATAACTAGGCTATATATACAGGGTACCAGTACTGAGTAATGATAACTAGGATATATACACAGGGCACCAGTACTGAGTAATGATAACTAGGATATACTGTATACACAGGGTACCAGTACTGAGTAATGATAACTAGGATATATACACAGGGTACCAGTACTGAGTAATGATAACTAGGTTATATACACAGGGTACTAGTACTGAGTAATGATAACTAGGTTATATACACAGGGTACCAGTACTGAGTAATGATAACTAGGCTATATATACAGGGTACCAGTACGGAGTAATGATAACTAGGTTATATACACAGGGTACCAGTACTGAGTAATGATAACTAGGTTATATACACAGGGTACCAGTACTGAGTAATGATAACTAGGTTATATACACAGGGTACCAGTACTGAGTAATGATAACTAGGTTATATACACAGGGTACTAGGACCGAGTAATGATAACTAGGCTATATACACAGGGTACTAGGACCGAGTAATGATAACTAGGTTATATACACAGGGTACCAGTACTGAGTAATGATAACTAGGTTATATACACAGGGTACTAGGACCGAGTAATGATAACTAGGTTATATACACAGGGTACCAGTACTGAGTAATGATAACTAGGTTATATACACAGGGTACTAGGACCGAGTAATGATAACTAGGTTATATACACAGGGTACCAGTACTGAGTAATGATAACTAGGTTATATACACAGGGTACTAGGACCGAGTAATGATAACTAGGTTATATACACAGGGTACCAGTACTGAGTAATGATAACTAGGTTATATACACAGGGTACTAGGACCGAGTAATGATAACTAGGTTATATACACAGGGTACCAGTACTGAGTAATGATAACTAGGTTATATACACAGGGTACCAGTACTGAGTAATGATAACTAGGCTATATACACAGGGTACTAGGACCGAGTAATGATAACTAGGTTATATACACAGGGTACCAGTACTGAGTAATGATAACTAGGTTATATACACAGGGTACTAGGACCGAGTAATGATAACTAGGTTATATACACAGGGTACCAGTACTGAGTAATGATAACTAGGTTATATACACAGGGTACCAGTACTGAGTAATGATAACTAGGCTATATACACAGGGTACCAGTACTGAGTAATGATAACTAGGTTATATACACAGGGTACTAGGACCGAGTAATGATAACTAGGTTATATACACAGGGTACCAGTACTGAGTAATGATAACTAGGTTATATACACAGGGTACCAGTACTGAGTAATGATAACTAGGCTATATACACAGGGTACTAGGACCGAGTAATGATAACTAGGTTATATACACAGGGTACCAGTACTGAGTAATGATAACTAGGTTATATACACAGGGTACCAGTACTGAGTAATGATAACTAGGCTATATACACAGGGTACTAGGACCGAGTAATGATAACTAGGTTATATACACAGGGTACCAGTACTGAGTAATGATAACTAGGCTATATACACAGGGTACTAGTACTGAGTAATGATAACTAGGTTATATACACAGGGTACCAGTACTGAGTAATGATAACTAGGTTATATACACAGGGTACCAGTACGGAGTAATGATAACTAGGCTATATACACAGGGTACTAGTACTGAGTAATGATAACTAGGCTATATATACAGGGTACCAGTACTGAGTAATGATAACTAGGTTATATACACAGGGTACCAGTACTGAGGAATGATAACTAGGTTATATACACAGGGTACCAGTACTGAATAATGATAACTAGGTTATATACACAGGGTACTGAATAATGATAACTAGGTTATATACACAGGGTACTGAGTAATGATAACTAGGTTATATACACAGGGTACTAGTACAGAGTAATGACAACTAGGCTATATATACAGGGTACTAGTACAGAGTAATGACAACTAGGCTATATATACAGGGTACTAGTACTGAGTAATGATAACTAGGATATATACACAGGGTACCAGTACTGAGTAATGATAACTAGGTTATATACACAGGGTACCAATACTGAGTAATGATAACTAGGTTATATACACAGGGTACCAGTACTGAGTAATGTTAACTAGGCTATTTACACAGGGTACCAGTACTGAGTAATGATAACTAGGCTATTTACACAGGGTACCAGTACTGAGTAATGATAACTAGGTTATATACACAGGGTACTAGTACAGAGTAATGACAACTAGGCTATTTACACAGGGTACTAGTACTGAGTAATGATAACTAGGTTATATACACAGGGTACCAGTACTGAGTAATGACAACTAGGCTATTTACACAGGGTACTAGTTAACCCAAAGATACCCATGACTAACTATTTAGCAGTCTTATGATTTGGGGGTGAAGCAATGGGAACACAGCAAAATACTGTTTTCGTAAAAGATAAATCAATTATCAACCAACAGCGATGGTACAAACTAAGAGGCATATCCTTTCAATAGAATTGTGATGTATTGGGGTTTTACCGCAGAGCATTATGGGAGTTGGACGTGTTGGAGATAATCACGTTCCAGATAAATGGTTGAACTGAGTTCCTGTCTCATCATTATTGAATTGTTATACGAGACATGGTTATGAAACCCACGAGACGTAACCCAAAAGATCGGCGATGAGTAAGTCTGAACCTACAGAAGGCCGTACCATTCGGAAAGAGGACTGTTCACACCAGATGTTTTCACTGACACAGTCAAGGCTAATGTTAGCCAAATGTATTGCTTGCAAGAGAGCTAGGCTAATGTTAGCCAAATGTATTGCTTGCAAGAGAGCTAGGCTAATGTTAGCAAAATGTATTGCTTGCAAGAGAGCAAGGCTAATGTTAGCCAAATGTATTGCTTGCAAGAGAGCTAGGCTAATGTTAGCCAAATGTATTGCTTGCAAGAGAGCTAGGCTAATGTTAGCCAAATGTATTGCTTGCAAGAGAGCTAGGCTAATGTTAGCCAAATGTATTGCTTGCAAGAGAGCTAGGCTAATGTTAGCCAAATGTATTGCTTGCAAGAGAGCTAGGCTAATGTTAGCCAAATGTATTGCTTGCAAGAGAGCTAGGCTAATGTTAGCCAAATGTATTGCTTGCAAGAGAGCTAGGCTAATGTTAGCCAAATGTATTGCTTGCAAGAGAGCTAGGCTAATGTTAGCCAAATGTATTGCTTGCAAGAGAGCTAGGCTAATGTTAGCCAAATGTATTGCTTGCAAGAGAGCTAGGCTAATGTTAGCCAAATGTATTGCTTGCAAGAGAGCTAGGCTAATGTTAGCCAAATGTATTGCTTGCAAGAGAGCTAGGCTAATGTTAGCCAAATGTATTGCTTGCAAGAGAGCTAGGCTAATGTTAGCCAAATGTATTGCTTGCAAGAGAGCTAGGCTAATGTTAGCCAAATGTATTGCTTGCAAGAGAGCAAGGCTAATGTTAGCCAAATGTATTGCTTGCAAGAGAGCTAGGCTAATGTTAGCCAAATGTATTCCTTGCAAGAGAGCTAGGCTAATGTTAGCTAAATGTATTGCTTGCAAGAGAGCTAGGCTAATGTTAGCTAAATGTATTGCTTGCAAGAGAGCAAGTGCATATTTGAGCTAGCTAAGAGAGAGACTTAGCATCGTCATGGACAGCAGAAAATAACTTGAGACAGACGTTGGGGAAAACAACATCAATTAAAATGGAGGAATATACAGTATTTAAAGGAAAGAATGTGTAATACTGCATGGGTACTAATCGGTATGTGTTATACTGTATGGGTAGTAATTGGTATGTGTTATACTGTATGGGTACTAATTGGTATGTGTTATACTGTATGGGTACTAATTGGTATGTGTTATACAATATGGGTACTAATTGTATGTGTTATACTGTATGGTTACAAATTGGTATGTGTTATACTGTATGGGTACTAATTGGTATGTGTTATACTGTATGGGTACTAATTGGTATGTGTTATTTTGTATGGGTACTAATTGGTATGTGTTATACTATATGGGTAGTAATTGTATGTGTTATACTGTATGGTTACAAATTGGTATGTGTTATACTGTATGGGTACTAATTGGTATGTGTTATCCGGCATGGTTACTAATTGGTATGTGTTATACTGTATTGGTACTAATTGGTATGTCTTATACTGTATGGGTACTAATTAGTATGTGTTAAACTGTATGGGTATTAATTGCTATGTGTTATTCTGTATGGGTACTGATGTGTATAACAGGAGAGGACAGGCCTGCTACAGCCAGACAGACCAGGCCTGCTACAGCCAGACAGACCAGGCCTGCTACAGCCAGACAGACCAGGCCTGCTACAGCCGGACAGACCAGGCCTGCTACAGCCAGACAGACCAGGCCTGCTACATCCAGACAGACCAGGCCTGCTACATCCAGACAGACCAGGCCTGCTACAGCCAGACAGACCAGGCCTGCTACATCCAGACAGACCAGGCCTGCTACATCCAGACAGACCAGGCCTGCTACAGCCAGACAGACCAGGCCTGCTACAGCCAGACAGACCAGGCCTGCTACAGCCAGACAGACCAGGCCTGCTACAGCCAGACAGACCAGGACTGCTACAGCCAGACAGACCAGGCCTGCTACATCCAGACAGACCAGGCCTGCTACAGCCAGACAGACCAGGTCTGCTACAGCCAGACAGACCAGGCCTGCTACATCCAGACAGGACACGTAAAAATAGATATATTGTGAAACTACTTTTCACCAAAACAACTAACTGTTGCTGAAATGTTCCACAGAAGAAATCAGGTAGAGGGAGAATCAGTGACAATGTTAGCTGCTGGGTTATTAAAACCCCCATAAGGTCGATGCCCCCCCCCCCCCGCATAACTCCAATTAGCATAATAACAATTACCCTTAAAAGACAGTCAGTTTAAAGTTTGTTGTTGTTGCATTGGCTGCATCTCAATCCTCAACATCCTCCTTACGTTGACCTTCAGCATCTGAGGTGAAAGGTCACAGAGTTTGAGTGGTGTTTATTAACAGACCACGAGACATCCTGAAACTCGGTCTTCTCGCAAAAAATGTCAATAGCGTCCGAATGGTTTGGCAAATCCAAACTCTTACCTTGATTTGGAAGAGTTCCAGTGCTGTGTTGGATTGTCGTAGCCAGCTGTAAGGACCGACGCCGGGGATGAGAAGAAGGTATGGGAAGCCAAACATTTAATCAGGAACAGACATAAAACAAGACAGGAACAGCGTCAGCACACGGGTCTACAAGGACAAAAGACAATCAATCCAGAAGTCGGGAACAGAGCGGGGGAACAGACAGATACAGGGAAGGTAATGACAGAGGTGAGTGAGTCCAGGTCAGTCCAATAAACGCTGATGCACATGACGGGGGAAAGGGAGGTGTGCGTAATGATGATGGCAGGAGTGCGTAATGCTGGAGGGGCCTGACGCCTTCGAGTGCCAGGGAGGAAGAGCGGGAGCAGACGTGACAGTCAGTACTCTCTTTGAGCCGGGTGTTTGAGTAGGCTAAACTAGCTAGCTGCATTTGCTAACTAAGTAAGAGAAACTGAAATTGAAAGAATACATTTTTTGAAGAAATTAATTTGATCAAAACTGTTCAACTATTGTATTTCTCTCTCTTTGAGTTAACTACTGACCACATTTTAAACACTGCAGTGCTAGCTAGCTGTAGCTAATGCTTTCAGCACTAGATTCATTCTCTGATATTTCGACTGGCTAGACAAAATGTAAGTTCATGCTGCAAGATCTCTGATAGGTTGGAGGACGTCCCCCGGAAGTTGTCATTATTACTGTGTAAGTCTATGGAAGGGGGTGAGAACCAAGAGCCTCTAAAGGTTTTGTATTGAAGTCAGTGTACCCAGAGGAAGATGGAAGCTAGCTGTCCTCCAGCTACACCATGATGCTACCCTACAGAGTGCTGTTGAGTCAAATGTAGAGTTTCAATGCAGAACAGTGTGTTTTAATCAATTATTTGGTTACGTGAATATATTTAGTATATTTTTATCTAAAAATAATATTTTTTTAAATGTTTTAGCATTTTTGTTTTATTGAAATTCACTGAGGAGGATGGTCTTACCCGTCCTTTTCTGAGGAGCCTCCACTGACGGCTACTAAGTCTGTCCCCTGTTGCTGGGGGTCCACACGGCTACTGAGTCTGTCCCCTGTTGCTGGGGGTCCACACGGCTACTGAGTCTGTCCCCTGTTGCTGGGGGTCCACACGGCTACTGAGTCTGTCCCCTGTTGCTGGGGGTCCACACGGCTACTGAGTCTGTCCCCTGTTGCTGGGGGTCCACATGACTACTATGTCTGTCCCCTGTTGCTGGGGGTCCACACGACTACTATGTCTGTCCCCTGTTGCTGGGGGTCCACACGACTACTATGTCTGTCCCCTGTTGCTGGGGGTCCACACGACTACTATGTCTGTCCCCTGTTGCTGGGGGTCCACACGACTACTATGTCTGTCCCCTGTTGCTGGGGGTCCACACGACTACTATGTCTGTCCCCTGTTGCTAGGGGTCCACACGACTACTATGTCTGTCCCCTGTTGCTGGGGGTCCACACGACTACTATGTCTGTCCCCTGTTGCTGGGGGTCCACACGACTACTATGTCTGTCCCCTGTTGCTGGGGGTCCACACGACTACTATGTCTGTCCCCTGTTGCTGGGGGTCCACACGGCTACTATGTCTGTCCCCTGTTGCTGGGGGTCCACAAGACTACTAAGTCTGTCCCCTGTTGTTGGGGGTCCACAAGACTACTAAGTCTGTCCCCTGTTGCTGGGGGTCCACAAGACTACTAAGTCTGTCCCCTGTTGTTGGGGGTCCACAAGACTACTAAGTCTGTCCCCTGTTGCTGGGGGTCCACACGACTACTATGTCTGTCCCCTGTTGCTGGGGGTCCACTCGACTACTATGTCTGTCCCCTGTTGCTGGGGGTCCACAAGACTACTAAGTCTGTCCCCTGTTGTTGGGGGTCCACAAGACTACTAAGTCTGTCCCCTGTTGTTGGGGGTCCACAAGACTACTAAGTCTGTCCCCTGTTGTTGGGGGTCCACAAGACTACTAAGTCTGTCCCCTGTTGCTGGGGGTCCACACGACTACTATGTCTGTCCCCTGTTGCTGGGGGTCCACTCGACTACTATGTCTGTCCCCTGTTGCTGGGGATCCACACGACTACTATGTCTGTCCCCTGTTGCTGGGGGTCCACACGACTACTATGTCTGTCCCCTGTTGCTGGGGGTCCACACGACTACTATGTCTGTCCCCTGTTGCTGGGGGTCCACACGACTACTATGTCTGTCCCCTGTTGCTGGGGGTCCACACGACTACTATGTCTGTCCCCTGTTGCTGGGGGTCCACACGACTACTATGTCTGTCCCCTGTTGCTGGGGGTCCACACGACTACTATGTCTGTCCCCTGTTGCTGGGGGTCCACACGACTACTATGTCTGTCCCCTGTTGCTGGGGGTCCACTCGACTACTATGTCTGTCCCCTGTTGCTGGGGGTCCACTCGACTACTATGTCTGTCCCCTGTTGCTGGGGGTCCACAAGACTACTAAGTCTGTCCCCTGTTGTTGGGGGTCCACAAGACTACTAAGTCTGTCCCCTGTTGTTGGGGGTCCACAAGACTACTAAGTCTGTCCCCTGTTGTTGGGGGTCCACAAGACTACTAAGTCTGTCCCCTGTTGCTGGGGGTCCACACGACTACTATGTCTGTCCCCTGTTGCTGGGGGTCCACTCGACTACTATGTCTGTCCCCTGTTGCTGGGGATCCACACGACTACTATGTCTGTCCCCTGTTGCTGGGGGTCCACACGACTACTATGTCTGTCCCCTGTTGCTGGGGGTCCACACGACTACTATGTCTGTCCCCTGTTGCTGGGGGTCCACACGACTACTATGTCTGTCCCCTGTTGCTGGGGGTCCACACGACTACTATGTCTGTCCCCTGTTGCTGGGGGTCCACACGACTACTATGTCTGTCCCCTGTTGCTGGGGGTCCACTCGACTACTATGTCTGTCCCCTGTTGCTGGGGATCCACACGACTACTATGTCTGTCCCCTGTTGCTAGGGGTCCACACGACTACTATGTCTGTCCCCTGTTGCTGGGGGTCCACACGACTACTATGTCTGTCCCTTGCTGGAATGGCAGCATATTGACACAGTCTATAAAAAAAATAAAAAATCACTGAAACACTTTCGACCTCAGGCAGCACACACCGTGTTAACGGCTTACACAGGTGCAATCTGTGGCCGTGAGAGGCGTCACTGAGGTCAAAAAGACAAACTGAAGAGCTGCAGCTTTACTTTGTGTAAGATCTCCATCACTACTGGGGATAAGATCACGCAGGTCTGGCCGTCAGTGTGTACAATGACACAGAGACACATGCCTACCAGCCAGCTTATAGAAACATGGACAAGTCTTTAAAAAGGAGAGCTGGGTAGCATGAAAGACATGACAGTGAAGCTTAGCATTAAGCCAGACAGTAAGTGTTAGTAATTGAATTACATTTTGCATTAGCTTGTTGGCAGTTTAACTAAATTCAGATCTTGGTTGTGTTTTCAGGTAATACAGAAAATAAACATTACATTTTTTTTTGCAAAAAGAAAAGAACATATGGATAAATTAGGCATGAATTTCCGTTCTTTTTTTGGGGCATCAGACCTTTGTAAATTTCACTTGAAACAGTTTTTAGTGTTTAATGTGCTAAATTACACATTCTGTTGACATCTGACTCCAGAGTGATCTCTTCTTGCAGTGTGTAGTCGTTGACATTTCAGAGATATGATAATAACTACTTTCTCAAAGTAACTTTAGTTCAGTAAAACGATATTTTTCTCTGGGGTAGCTTTAGTGCATCTTAACGACTTCCATTAAGAAGTAATTGGTACTTAGTAAACTATATTTTCAGATTAGATTCCCCAAAACTGCAGCAAACCAACGTTTCTGAAAGCACGACCCGTAATGCTGTCAGACGAAAAAGCCTAGGCTGAGTTGGAGCTCTACTGGTGATGGGGGAGAGAGGGAGGGGAAAAGGGGTTGTGGGGGTGAGGGAGTGTAGGGGAGAGAGGGCGAGGTGGTGGGGGAGAGGGTGAGGAGGGGGTGTGGTGGGGAGAGGGTGAGGGAGAAGAGAGGGTGTGGTGGGTTGCGGGGAGGATATATGTGGCATGGGGGAGTGTTTGTGAAGGTTTGGAGAGTGTGTGTGTGTGTGTGTGTGTGTGTGTGTGTGTGTGTGTGTGTGTGTGTGTGTGTGTGTGTGTGTGTGTGTGTGTGTGTGTGTGTGTGTGTGTGTGTGTGTGTGTGTGTGTGTGTGTGAAGGTTTGCTGTATGTGTGTATAACAGAGAGCTGTGTGTGTGTGTGTGTGTGTGAAGGTTTGCTGTATGTGTGTATAACAGAGAGCTGTGTGTGTGTGTGTGTGTGTGTGTGTGTGTGTGAAGGTTTGCTGTATGTGTGTATAACAGATTTGCTGTATGTGTGTATAACAGAGAGCTGTGTGTGTGTGTGTGTGTGTGAAGGTTTGCTGTATGTGTGTATAACAGAGAGCTGTGTGTGTGTGTGTGTGTGTGTGTGAAGGTTTGCTGTATGTGTGTATAACAGAGAGCTGTGTGTGTGTGTGTGTGTGTGTGTGTGTGTGTGTGTGTGTGTGTGTGTGTGAAGGTTTGCTGTATGTGTGTGTGTGTGTGTGAAGGTTTGCTGTATGTGTGTATAACAGAGAGCTGTGTGTGTGTGTGTGTGTGTGAAGGTTTGCTGTATGTGTGTATAACAGAGAGCTGTGTGTGTGTGTGTGTGTGTGAAGGTTTGCTGTATGTGTGTATAACAGAGAGCTGTGTGTGTGTGTGTGTGTGTGAAGGTTTGCTGTATGTGTGTATAACAGAGAGCTGTGTGTGTGTGTGTGTGTGTGAAGGTTTGCTGTATGTGTGTATAACAGAGAGCTGTGTGTGTGTGTGTGTGTGTGTGTGTGTGTGTGTGTGTGTGTGTGTGAAGGTTTGCTGTATGTGTGTGTGTGTGTGTGTGAAGGTTTGCTGTATGTGTGTATAACAGAGAGCTGTGTGTGTGTGTGTGTGTGTGAAGGTTTGCTGTATGTGTGTATAACAGAGAGCTGTGTGTGTGTGTGTGTGTGTGAAGGTTTGCTGTATGTGTGTATAACAGAGAGCTGTGTGTGTGTGTGTGTGTGTGTGTGTGTGTGTGAAGGTTTGCTGTATGTGTGTATAACAGAGAGCTGTGTGTGTGTGTGTGTGTGTGAAGGTTTGCTGTATGTGTGTATAACAGAGAGCTGTGTGTGTGTGTGTGGTTGTGAAGGTTTGCTGTATGTGTGTATAACAGAGAGCTGTGTGTGTGTGTGTGTGTGTGAAGGTTTGCTGTATGTGTGTATAACAGAGAGCTGTGTGTGTGTGTGTGTGTGTGAAGGTTTGCTGTATGTGTGTATAACAGAGAGCTGTGTGTGTGTGTGTGTGTGTGAAGGTTTGCTGTATGTGTGTATAACAGAGAGCTGTGTGTGTGTGTGTGTGTGTGAAGGTTTGCTGTATGTGTGTATAACAGAGAGCTGTGTGTGTGTGTGTGTGTGTGTGTGTGTGTGTGTGTGTGTGTGTGAAGGTTTGCTGTATGTGTGTATAACAGAGAGCTGTGTGTGTGTGTGTGTGTGTGTGTGAAGGTTTGCTGTATGTGTGTATAACAGAGAGCTGTGTGTGTGTGTGTGTGTGTGAAGGTTTGCTGTATGTGTGTATAACAGAGAGCTGTGTGTGTGTGTGTGTGTGTGTGTGTGTGTGTGTGAAGGTTTGCTGTATGTGTGTATAACAGAGAGCTGTGTGTGTGTGTGTGAAGGTTTGCTGTATGTGTGTATAACAGAGAGCTGTGTGTGTGTGTGTGTGTGTGAAGGTTTGCTGTATGTGTGTATAACAGAGAGCTGTGTGTGTGTGTGTGTGTGTGAAGGTTTGCTGTATGTGTGTATAACAGAGAGCTGTGTGTGTGTGTGTGTGTGTGTGAAGGTTTGCTGTATGTGTGTATAACAGAGAGCTGTGTGTGTGTGTGTGTGTGTGAAGGTTTGCTGTATGTGTGTATAACAGAGAGCTGTGTGTGTGTGTGTGTGTGTGTGTGTGTGTGTGTGTGTGTGAAGGTTTGCTGTATGTGTGTATAACAGAGAGCTGTGTGTGTGTGTGTGTGTGTGTGAAGGTTTGCTGTATGTGTGTATAACAGAGAGCTGTGTGTGTGTGTGTGTGTGAAGGTTTGCTGTATGTGTGTATAACAGAGAGCTGTGTGTGTGTGTGTGTGTGTGTGTGTGTGTGTGTGTGTGTGTGTGTGTGTGTGTGAAGGTTTGCTGTATGTGTGTATAACAGAGAGCTGTGTGTGTGTGTGTGTGTGTGAAGGTTTGCTGTATGTGTGTATAACAGAGAGCTGTGTGTGTGTGTGTGTGTGTGAAGGTTTGCTGTATGTGTGTATAACAGAGAGCTGTGTGTGTGTGTGTGTGTGTGAAGGTTTGCTGTATGTGTGTATAACAGAGAGCTGTGTGTGTGTGTGTGTGTGTGAAGGTTTGCTGTATGTGTGTATAACAGAGAGCTGTGTGTGTGTGTGTGTGTGTGTGTGTGAAGGTTTGCTGTATATGTGTATAACAGAGAGCTGTGTGTGTGTGTGTGTGTGTGAAGGTTTGCTGTATGTGTGTATAACAGAGAGCTGTGTGTGTGTGTGTGTGTGTGAAGGTTTGCTGTATGTGTGTATAACAGAGAGCTGTGTGTGTGTGTGTGTGTGTGGATGTTTGCTGTATGTGTGTATAACAGAGAGCTGTGTGTGTGTGTGTGAAGGTTTGCTGTGTGTGTGTATAACAGAGAGCTGTGTGTGTGTGTGTGTGTGTGTGTGTGTGTTTGTGAAGGTTTGCTGTATGTGTGTATAACAGAGAGCTGTGTGTGTGTGTGTGTGTGTGTGTGTGAAGGTTTGCTGTATGTGTGTATAACAGAGAGCTGTGTGTGTGTGTGTGTGTGTGTGTGTGTGTGTGTGTGAAGGTTTGCTGTATGTGTGTATAACAGAGAGCTGTGTGTGTGTGTGTGTGTGTGTGTGAAGGTTTGCTGTATGTGTGTATAACAGAGAGCTGTGTGTGTGTGTGTGTGTGTGAAGGTTTGCTGTATGTGTGTATAACAGAGAGCTGTGTGTGTGTGTGTGTGTGTGAAGGTTTGCTGTATGTGTGTATAACAGAGAGCTGTGTGTGTGTGTGTGTGTGTGAAGGTTTGCTGTATGTGTGTATAACAGAGAGCTGTGTGTGTGTGTGTGTGTGTGAAGGTTTGCTGTATGTGTGTATAACAGAGAGCTGTGTGTGTGTGTGTGTGTGTGAAGGTTTGCTGTATGTGTGTATAACAGAGAGCTGTGTGTGTGTGTGTGAAGGTTTGCTGTGTGTGTGTATAACAGAGAGCTGTGTGTGTGTGTGTGTGTGTGTGTGTGTGTGTGTGTGTGTGTGTGTGTGTGAAGGTTTGCTGTATGTGTGTATAACAGAGAGCTGTGTGTGTGTGTGTGTGTGTGTGTGTGTGAAGGTTTGCTGTATGTGTGTATAACAGAGAGCTGTGTGTGTGTGTGTGTGTGTGTGTGTGTGTGTGTGTGTGTATAACAGAGAGCTGTGTGTGTGTGTGTGTGTGTGTGTGTGTGTGTGTGTGTGTGTGTGTTTAGAGACTAGAGTCACTAATGTAAAAGTCCAGCATTCATTTTTGTCATGTTTCATAACCCACAACATGAAATTCAGTTCAACCATTTATCTCCAACATATCCAACTCCCACGATGCACTGCGGCACAAACCCAGTACACCACATCTCCTCCTGTTTAAATGGTCCTCATTATGAGCAGCAGTCCTGAGACGGCGACTGTACGACCCTAGAGGATGACTGCTGTGTCAGGGTGTCACCAAGTAACAGTTCTGGACCAATCACGACGGGTGGTTCTGTCGGTGTTGTTTTCACACAACAGTAACTGATCTGTGTATCTTTTTTCCAGGTGACCTCCTCTGCGGTCTGGATCAGTGTAGGACACAGGACTTGTAGCAGGAAACACATGTTGGTCCTTTGAGGTAGTTTCTAGCTAAGACAGTTTCTCCAGTATTGAAAGCTCTGTTCCTTTGCTCTCAGGTCACCATGTTTGACTTGGCTCGCCTGTTAACGTCGCACTGTCTCCCTTGTGTTCGGAAGTTTGAGCAGGTCGAAGCTTTTCTTCACGAGTGTTGATGCAAGAGAAGCCTTGGTGGTTGCGTGAGGTATGTTCCCATAGTTGTCTCCCAGTGTGTCCTTGAGCTGTGATGGGGTCCTTGAGCTGTGGTGGGGTCCTTGAGCTGTGATGGGGTCCTTGAGCTGTGGTGGGGTCCTTGAGCTGTGATGGGGTCCTTGAGCTGTGATGGGGTCCTTGAGCTGTGGTGGGGTCCTTGAGCTGTGATGGTGTCCTTGAGCTGTGAGGGGGTCCTTGAGCTGTGATGGGGTCCTTGAGCTGTGGTGGGATCCTTGAGCTGTCATGGGGTCCTTGAGCTGTGATGGGGTCCTTGAGCTGTGATGGGGTCCTTGAGCTGTGATGGGGTCCTTGAGCTGTGATGGGGTCCTTGAGCTGTGGTGGGGTCCGTGAGCTGTGATGGGGTCCGTGAGCTGTGGTGGGGTCCTTGAGCTGTGATGGGGTCCTTGAGCTGTGATGGGGTCCTTGAGCTGTGATGGGGTCCTTGAGCTGTGATGGGGTCCTTGAGCTGTGATGGGGTCCTTGAGCTGTGATGGGGTCCTTGAGCTGTGATGGGGTCCTTGAGCTGTGATGGGGTATTGCGCTGTGATGGGGTCCTTGAGCTGTGATGGTGTCCTTGAGCTGTGATGGGGTCCTTGAGCTGTGATGGGGTCCTTGAGCTGTGGTGGGATCCTTGAGCTGTCATGGGGTCCTTGAGCTGTGATGGGGTCCTTGAGCTGTGATGGGGTCCTTGAGCTGTGATGGGGTCCTTGAGCTGTGATGGGGCCCTTGAGCTGTGGTGGGGTCCTTGAGCTGTGATGGGGTCCGTGAGCTGTGATGGGGTCCTTGAGCTGTGGTGGGGTCCTTAGGCTGTGATGGGGTCCTTGAGCTGTGATGGGGTCCTTGAGCTGTGATGGGGTCCTTGAGCTGTGATGGGGTCCTTGAGCTGTGATGGGGTCCTTGAGCTGTGATGGGGTCCTTGAGCTGTGATGGGGTCCTTGAGCTGTGATGGGGTCCTTGAGCTGTGATGGGGTCCTTGAGCTGTGATGGGGTCCTTGAGCTGTGATGGTGTCCTTGAGCTGTGATGGGGTCCTTGAGCTGTGATGGGGTCCTTGAGCTGTGATGGGGTCCGTGAGCTGTGATGGGGTCCTTGAGCTGTGGTGGGGTCCTTAGGCTGTGATGGGGTCCTTGAGCTGTGATGGGGTCCTTGAGCTGTGATGGGGTCCTTGAGCTGTGATGGGGTCCTTGAGCTGTGATGGGGTCCTTGAGCTGTGATGGGGTCCTTGAGCTGTGATGGTGTCCTTGAGCTGTGATGGGGTCCTTGAGCTGTGATGGGGTCATTGCGCTGTGATGGGGTCCTTGAGCTGTGATGGGGTCCTTGAGCTGTGATGGGGTCCTTGAGCTGTGGTGGGATCCTTGAGCTGTGATGGGGTCCTTGAGCTGTGATGGGG
>NC_092095.1:7245554-7288879 GCF_045679555.1 Salvelinus alpinus
CATCAAGCTGTACTATTCAAACTAAAGGCCTTGGCAGGAGAGTAGTGGAGTGGGACCCTAACTGTGTTACCCCCCTGTTATCCCCCCTTTACCCCCCTTTACCCCCTGTTATCCCCCCTTTACCCCCCTTTACCCCCTGTTATCCCCCCTTTACCCCCTGTTTCCCCACTGTTTCCCCCTGTTACCCCACGGTTACCCACGGTTACCCCACGGTTACCCACGGTTACCCACGGTTACCCCCCGTTACCCCCTGGTTTCCCCCCTGTTTCCCCCCTGTTTCCCCCTGTTACCCCACGGTTACCCACGGTTACCCCCTGTTACCCCACGGTTACCCCCTTGTTAACCCCTGTTACCCCCCTGTTACCCTCTGTTTCCCCCTGTTACCCCAAGGTTACCCCCTTGTTATCCCCCTGTTACCCCCTGTTGCCCCCCTGTTACCCCCTGTTACCCCTCTGTTCCCTCTGTTACCCCCTGTTACCCCCCTGTTTCCATCTGTTAACCCCTGTTCTCCCCCTGTTACCCCCCTGTTACCCCAAGGTTACCCCCTTGTTATCCCCCTGTTACCCCCTGTTGCCCCCCTGTTACCCCCTGTTACCCCTCTGTTCCCTCTGTTACCCCCTGTTACCCCCCTGTTTCCATCTGTTAACCCCTGTTCGCCCCCTGTTACCCCCCTGTCACCCTGTTACCCCCTGTTACCCCTATGTTACCCCCCTGTTTCCCTCTGTTATTCCCTGTTCTCCCCCTGTTACCCCCCTGTTACCCCCCTGTTACCCCACGGTTACCCCTCTGTTACCCCCTGTTACCCCCTGTGTTTTGACGGTATTGAAGGCATCTTCCAACGTCCTGGGGACCTTAGAAAAACATTGAATGCTGAAGTCTATCTGGTGTGATCTCGCTGGTGTCATAGGATACTGCAGTTAGAAACCTTGACGAGGCCAGAGGAGACCCGGAGGCCTTAAGCTCTACAGGGTTTCCTAGTTAACAGAGGAGGGGCATGGGTTCACTGAACATTAGATGCAGACCTGAAGGCCCTCTACTCTGCTCTGCTCTTTGGGGTGTCTCAGTTAAACAAGGTTCACCGAGCATTAGGTGGAGTTCACTGTGCAGGTTTTTATGAGGATACGCAGACTAACCTTCTACTGTTTAAACACACTGGCCATGTCTGAATTCATACACTAGCGCACTAAATAATTAAACTCTATTCTATTTATAGATCGTCACATACCATTTAGCCAGTACAGTTTAGTAAGAAGTGAGCAGTATGCCTCGGCCGATCGGCCGAGGCATCACATTCAACCTAATGGAGTTATAGACCTCCTCAGGCTGGTTATAGACAGACTATCACATTCAACCTAATGGAGTTATAGGCCGAGTCAGGCTGGTTATAGACCTCCTCAGGCTGGTTATAGACCTCCTCAGGCTGGTTATAGACAGACTGTCACATTCAGTCTATACCATAGCAGACCATATAGCCCATCTATCCTATTTAAAAAGGACTGAAGACAGAAACAGATCGTTTGGTTCAATTTCCACAAATCTATTATTGAAACCAACGTGCTGTAACAAATATTAATATAAATTAAATATCCTAGTACACACACACCAAAACGTTTTCAAATGTTTAAATCAAAAAGCTGCTACACAGACAGATGGGGACAGTCGGGTGAATCGCTAAATTCAGAACCGCCAGACAGCAACATAATAACCTAAAGCACTGATCATTGGGCACTGAGATCATAATGACTGCTAAGGCTTAATCCATAAATTAAATAATTCAATCTGTAGCCTAGCCTACAACACTAAAACAATCCATGTGTTCAAATCAAAAGGCCTGATTAACCCTCCTGCTGTGTTCGTTTCATGTTAATTAATTATGTGTTCCCGGTCCAAAATGGCCGCCCCCCATTATAGCTGATTATAAATCCATAATAATACATATATTATCACCTAATGTTGTGTTAGATCTTTTTATCAACTTAAGTTGTTGTGAACATTACAAGTTCTGAACTTCTATTTGCTGATTCATTGACCTGAGCTCACACAACTTGTTTTTGAGAAGAAAAAAAAAGAAAGATGTATGGATTATTTTGACTATTGCAAATACTCAGATGAAATATATTGTGCTATTTATCACAGACGACTTTGTGTCAAAGTTTAACAACAAGGACTCTCTCTCCTCCTCACCAGTGTCATGATCAAAGATATGTTCAAGAGCCTCACATACAGTGTATCGTTTGGTCATTGTGCTGCCACAGAATGAATTGTGAGCAAGTCGTCAAAAAAGCTTTATATACCAGAGCTGGAGAAAAGGTCTATATATTATTGAAACAATGTTGCGATTGTCTGTGAGAATGCCAACAGGTGTGGTTCCTGATGGGGGAAAGATTCTATTGGGGGAAGGTTATCGTGGGGGTTACCATGGAAGCCAAGAAGGGGAGTGAGGTGTGTGCGTGTGTGTGCGTGAACACCACAGGTGTCCAAAACTTATATAGATCATCAAAATGCATTTTCTGTGCCAGATGCCCTGTGTGGACAAAGTTATGGAACCTTATAACAATCAGATTAAACAAACGACATTATTCGGAGAGAAAACTTGTAAATCGGTCCAATTTGACCCGGAACACAGCAGGGGGGTTAACATGACATCATATCCACTTCCTGAGTCCCCGGAGCAGACACAATCAGAAATCAAAAGATGGTTTAGTCTTTAGTTAAAAGCTCTGACGAAGTCCAAAAGAACAAGAAACACTTTTCAGTGAGAAAACAGAATTGCACTTTCAAATAAAAAAAATAAATAGATCTGTTTTTCAAAGATGTAGCTTACGATGGAATACAGTGATCGTTTTAAGGAGAATAAAAACTACTTAGTCTATACTACTTAGTCTATACGACTTAGTCTATACGACTTAGCCTATACGACTTAGCCTATACGACTTAGCCTATACGACTTAGCCTATACTACTTAGTCTATACTACTTAGCCTATACGACTTAGTCTATACGACTTAGTCTATACTACTTAGTCTATACTACTTAGCCTATACTACTTAGCCTATACTACTTAGCCTATACTACTTAGTCTATACTACTTAGTCTATACTACTTAGCCTATACTACTTAGTCTATACTACTTAGTCTATACTACTTAGTCTATACTACTTAGCCTATACTACTTAGCCTATACTACTTAGCCTATACTACTTAGTCTATACTACTTAGCCTATACTACTTAGTCTATACTACTTAGCTTATACTAATTAGTCTATACTACTTAGTCTATACTACTTAGCCTATACCACTTAGCCTATACTACTTAGCCTATACTACTTAGCCTATACTACTTAGTCTATACTACTTAGCCTATACTACTTAGTCTATACTACTTAGTCTATACTACTTAGCCTATACTACTTAGCCTATACTACTTAGTCTATACTACTTAGCCTATACTACTTAGTCTATACTACTTAGTCTATACTACTTAGCCTATACTACTTAGTCTATACTACTTAGTCTATACTACTTAGTCTATACTACTTAGTCTATACTACTTAGTCTATACTACTTAGCTTATACTAATTAGTCTATACTACTTAGTCTATACTACTTAGCCTATACTACTTAGCCTATACTACTTAGCCTATACTACTTAGCCTATACTACTTAGCCTATACTACTTAGCCTATACTACTTAGTCTATACTACTTAGTCTATACTACTTAGTCTATACTACTTAGCCTATACTACTTAGCCTATACTACTTAGCCGCCTATATTACTTACCCTATACTACTTAGCCTATACTACTTAGCCTATACTACTTAGCCTATACTACTTAGTCTATACTACTTAGCCTGTACAACCACAGAAGCTTCGAGCATCTTCCCAATTAACTAGTTGTGTTGTTTGGCTACTTGGGCCTACCAATCACAGCCCACCTCTTCCAATACATTGTAGGAAAGTGTGCATCTAATTCAACTAGATGAAGAGTTGAGATGAGTACAACATCCTGGCATTTAAAGCATACAACAACAACAAAAAACCATTTGAACTATTTCTGTTACGTCTACCATTTGCTCATGATTTTTATTGTATTTTTTAAAATTATTTTTCTATCCGTAGGACCAAAGGCTGTCCTCTAATCCTCTCAACCAATTTTGCTAGAGCTTTGTTCAACATTGAGAGCAGGTCACAGTTCCCCATCCAGTGAGGTGTTCACAATTCCTTGGCACAAATTAACCTCTAACCTCACACTTGCAATGGATGAAATTAACTGATGATCTACTGAGCAAAGAGACCAGGAAGAGGACAGCTGTGGAAAGTTGAGAGAGAGAGAGAGAGAGAGAGAGAGAGAGAGAGAGAGAGAGAGAGAGAGAGAGAGAGAGAGAGAGAGAGAGAGAGAGAGAGAGAGAGAGAGAGAGAGAGAGAGAGAGAGAGAGAGAGAGAGAGAGAGAGAGATCCCTGCTCTTTCCAAGACAGAAGTGGAAAGAATGTCGATTCACTCCTTGTACAGATGGTAAACAGATTGGTGAACTCCTCGAGGCTGTCCTCGACACCAACAAAGAGGCAAGCAGGGAGTGAATATCAGGGTGAAATGGTGGGAGAAGGAAGTCAAAATGTTCAGATCGTTATGGATGCGTTGGGTGGCCACCTGACTCTCAGGGCAGAACAGGAAAACAGAGGTGAAGAACACGTACGGAAACAGACTCCTTCCTGAGTCCTACTGCATCCAGCTCACAACAAGTAACATGGAAAGCAGTGTGGGTATAGTAATGGAGCAGTGGTACTACCTGTTCTAGTCGGTGCATCTCTTCAATCACACAAACACCCTCCTTGGCATAGCTGAGCAAACCAGGCTGGCTGAGGAAATCTCAAGAAAAGGAAAGAGCATAAAGGAATTTCCGTGAAAGGAAAGGGATAGTGACGGAGTTTATGTGAAGACTGAGGACTGGCGAGGGCCCAACGAGGTTGCATCGAAACACTGAGGACTGGCGAGGGCCCAACGAGGTTGCATCGAAACACTGAGGACTGGCGAGGGCCCAACGAGGTTGCATCGAAACACTGAGGACTGGCGAGGGCCCAACGAGGTTGCATCGAAACACTGAGGACTGGCGAGGGCCCAACGAGGTTGCATCGAAACACTGAGGACTGGCGAGGGCCCAACGAGGTTGCATCGAAACACTGAGGACTGGCGAGGGCCCAACGAGGTTGCATCGAAACACTGAGGACTGGCGAGGGCCCAACGAGGTTGCATCGAAACACTGAGGACTGGCGAGGGCCCAACGAGGTTGCATCGAAACACTGAGGACTGGCGAGGGCCCAACGAGGTTGCATCGAAACACTGAGGACTGGCGAGGGCCCAACGAGGTGACGCTTTTTTTGTTGCATCGAAACACACACAAAAAATCCCTGCTAGGGGGAAACATAAATATATATATATTTAATCAGCTTTAAAATGCACATTTCTAGTGACTTTTAGGCTGGATCCCTTCTTGAAATGCAGGTGTTAACTCTCTATAAACTAACCTGTACTAATTAAACAACAGAAAATGATCTACATGATCAGTCTCTGTGTGTAAAATAAAAAGTGGTTCATGTGAACCGAACTCATAGCTAAACATTTTAAGGAAAACAATCAAATGTTATTTGTTGCCTAGACTTTACTGCAAATGACAATAAAGTCTTGAGAAAAAACTATACACTAATATTAAAGTTACCATGACAGCCTTTATAATAGAACGCTTGTTACCATGGCAGCCTTTATAATAGAACGCTTGTTACCATGACAGCCTTTATAATAGAACACTTGTTACCATGACAGCCTATATAATAGAATGCTTGTTACCATGACAGCCTTTATAATAGAATGCGTGTTACTATGACAGCCTTTATAATAGAATGCGTGTTACTATGACAGCCTTTATAATAGAATGCGTGTTACTATGACAGCCTTTATAATAGAATGCGTGTTACCATGACAGCCTTTATAATAGAACGCTTGTTACCATGACAGTCTTTATAATAGAACGCGTGTTACTATGACAGCCTTTATAATAGAATGCGTGTTACTATGACAGCCTTTATAATAGAATGCGTGTTACCATGACAGCCTTTATAATAGAATGCGTGTTACCATGACAGCCTTTATAATAGAACGCTTGTTACCATGACAGCCTTTATAATAGAACGCTTGTTACCACGACAGCCTTTATAATAGAAGGCTTGTTACCATGACACCCTTTATAATAGAACGCTTGTTACCATGACAGCCTATATAATAGAACGCTTGTTACCATGACAGCCTATATAATAGAACGCTTGTTACCATGACAGTCTTTATAATAGAACGCGTGTTACTATGACAGCCTTTATAATAGAACGCTTGTTACCATGACAGCCTTTATAATAGAACACTTGTTACCATGACACCCTTTATAATAGAACGCTTGTTACCATGACAGCCTATATAATAGAACGCTTGTTACCATGACAGTCTTTATAATAGAACGCGTGTTACTATGACAGCCTTTATAATAGAACGCTTGTTACCATGACAGCCTTTATAATAGAACACTTGTTACTATGACAGCCTTTATAATAGAACGCTTGTTACCATGACAGCCTTTATAATAGAAAGCGTGTTACCATGACAGCCTTTATAATAGAACGCTTGTTACCATGACACCCTTTATAATAAAACGCTTGTTACCATGACAGCCTTTATAATAGAACACTTGTTACTATGACAGCCTATATAATAGAACGCTTGTTACCATGACAGCCTTTATAATAGAACACTTGTTACTATGACAGCCTTTATAATAGAACGCTTGTTACCATGACAGCCTTTATAATAGAAAGCGTGTTACCATGACAGCCTTTATAATAGAACGCTTGTTACCATGACAGCCTATATAATAGAACGCTTGTTACCATGACACCCTTTATAATAGAACACTTGTTACTATGACAGCCTTTATAATAGAACACTTGTTACTATGACAGCCTTTATAATAGAACACTTGTTACTATGACAGCCTTTATAATAGAACGCTTGTTACCATGACAGCCTTTATAATAGAAAGCGTGTTACCATGACAGCCTTTATAATAGAACGCTTGTTACCATGACAGCCTTTATAATAGAACGCTTGTTACCATGACAGTCTTTATAATAGAACGCGTGTTACTATGACAGCCTTTATAATAGAACGCTTGTTACCATGACAGCCTATATAATAGAACGCTTGTTACCATGACAGTCTTTATAATAGAACGCGTGTTACTATGACAGCCTTTATAATAGAACGCTTGTTACCATGACAGCCTTTATAATAGAACACTTGTTACTATGACAGCCTTTATAATAGAACGCTTGTTACCATGACAGCCTTTATAATAGAAAGCGTGTTACCATGACAGCCTTTATAATAGAACGCTTGTTACCATGACACCCTTTATAATAGAACGCTTGTTACCATGACAGCCTATATAATAGAACACTTGTTACTATGACAGCCTTTATAATAGAATGCGTGTTACCATGACAGCCTTTATAATAGAACGCTTGTTACCATGACACCCTTTATAATAGAACGCTTGTTACCATGACACCCTTTATAATAGAACACTTGTTACTATGACAGCCTTTATAATAGAACACTTGTTACTATGACAGCCTTTATAATAGAACGCTTGTTACCATGGCAGCCTTTATAATAGAAAGCGTGTTACCATGACAGCCTTTATAATAGAACACTTGTTACTATGACAGCCTTTATAATAGAACGCTTGTTACCATGACAGCCTTTATAATAGAACACTTGTTACTATGACAGCCTTTATAATAGAACGCTTGTTACCATGACAGCCTTTATAATAGAACACTTGTTACTATGACAGCCTTTATAATAGAACGCTTGTTACCATGACAGCCTTTATAATAGAACACTTGTTACTATGACAGCCTTTATAATAGAACGCTTGTTACCATGACAGCCTTTATAATAGAAAGCGTGTTACCATGACAGCCTTTATAATAGAACACTTGTTACTATGACAGCCTTTATAATAGAACGCTTGTTACCACGACAGCCTATATAATAGAACGCTTGTTACCATGACACCCTTTATAATAGAACGCTTGTTACCATGACAGCCTTTATAATAGAACACTTGTTACTATGACAGTCTTTATAATAGAACGCTTGTTACCATGACAGCCTTTATAATAGAACACTTGTTACTATGACACCCTTTATAATAGAATGCGTGTTACCATGACAGTCTTTATAATAGAACACTTGTTACTATGACAGCCTTTATAATAGAACGCTTGTTACCACGACAGCCTATATAATAGAACGCTTGTTACCATGACACCCTTTATAATAGAACGCTTGTTACCATGACAGCCTTTATAATAGAACACTTGTTACTATGACAGTCTTTATAATAGAACGCTTGTTACCATGACAGCCTTTATAATAGAACACTTGTTACTATGACACCCTTTATAATAGAATGCGTGTTACCATGACAGCCTTTATAATAGAACGCTTGTTACCATGACAGTCTTTATAATAGAACGCTTGTTACCATGACACCCTTTATAATAGAACGCTTGTTACCATGACAGCCTTTATAATAGAACACTTGTTACTATGACACCCTTTATAATAGAATGCGTGTTACCATGACAGCCTTTATAATAGAACGCTTGTTACCATGACAGCCTTTATAATAGAACGCTTGTTACCATGACACCCTTTATAATAGAACACTTGTTACTATGACAGCCTTTATAATAGAACACTTGTTACTATGACAGCCTTTATAATAGAACACTTGTTACTATGACAGCCTTTATAATAGAACGCTTGTTACCATGACAGCCTTTATAATAGAAAGCGTGTTACCATGACAGCCTTTATAATAGAAAGCGTGTTACCATGACAGCCTTTATAATAGAACGCTTGTTACCATGACAGCCTTTATAATAGAACGCTTGTTACCATGACAGTCTTTATAATAGAACGCGTGTTACTATGACAGCCTTTATAATAGAACGCTTGTTACCATGACAGCCTATATAATAGAACGCTTGTTACCATGACAGTCTTTATAATAGAACGCGTGTTACTATGACAGCCTTTATAATAGAACGCTTGTTACCATGACAGCCTTTATAATAGAACACTTGTTACTATGACAGCCTTTATAATAGAACGCTTGTTACCATGACAGCCTTTATAATAGAAAGCGTGTTACCATGACAGCCTTTATAATAGAACGCTTGTTACCATGACACCCTTTATAATAGAACGCTTGTTACCATGACAGCCTATATAATAGAACACTTGTTACTATGACAGCCTTTATAATAGAATGCGTGTTACCATGACAGCCTTTATAATAGAACGCTTGTTACCATGACACCCTTTATAATAGAACGCTTGTTACCATGACACCCTTTATAATAGAACACTTGTTACTATGACAGCCTTTATAATAGAACACTTGTTACTATGACAGCCTTTATAATAGAACGCTTGTTACCATGACAGCCTTTATAATAGAAAGCGTGTTACCATGACAGCCTTTATAATAGAACACTTGTTACTATGACAGCCTTTATAATAGAACGCTTGTTACCATGACAGCCTTTATAATAGAACACTTGTTACTATGACAGCCTTTATAATAGAACGCTTGTTACCATGACAGCCTTTATAATAGAACACTTGTTACTATGACAGCCTTTATAATAGAACGCTTGTTACCATGACAGCCTTTATAATAGAACACTTGTTACTATGACAGCCTTTATAATAGAACGCTTGTTACCATGACAGCCTTTATAATAGAAAGCGTGTTACCATGACAGCCTTTATAATAGAACACTTGTTACTATGACAGCCTTTATAATAGAACGCTTGTTACCACGACAGCCTATATAATAGAACGCTTGTTACCATGACACCCTTTATAATAGAACGCTTGTTACCATGACAGCCTTTATAATAGAACACTTGTTACTATGACAGTCTTTATAATAGAACGCTTGTTACCATGACAGCCTTTATAATAGAACACTTGTTACTATGACACCCTTTATAATAGAATGCGTGTTACCATGACAGTCTTTATAATAGAACACTTGTTACTATGACAGCCTTTATAATAGAACGCTTGTTACCACGACAGCCTATATAATAGAACGCTTGTTACCATGACACCCTTTATAATAGAACGCTTGTTACCATGACAGCCTTTATAATAGAACACTTGTTACTATGACACCCTTTATAATAGAATGCGTGTTACCATGACAGCCTTTATAATAGAACGCTTGTTACCATGACAGTCTTTATAATAGAACGCTTGTTACCATGACACCCTTTATAATAGAACGCTTGTTACCATGACAGCCTTTATAATAGAACACTTGTTACTATGACACCCTTTATAATAGAATGCGTGTTACCATGACAGCCTTTATAATAGAACGCTTGTTACCATGACAGCCTTTATAATAGAACGCTTGTTACCATGACACCCTTTATAATAGAACGCTTGTTACCATGACAGCCTTTATAATAGAACACTTGTTACTATGACAGCCTTTATAATAGAACGCTTGTTACCATGACAGCCTTTATAATAGAAAGCGTGTTACCATGACAGCCTTTATAATAGAACGATTGTTACCATGACAGCCTTTATAATATAACGCGTGTTACCATGACAGCCTTTATAATAGAACGCTTGTTACCATGACAGCCTTTATAATAGAACGCTTGTTACCATGACAGCCTTTATAATAGAACACTTGTTACTATGACAGCCTTTATAATAGAACGCTTGTTACCATGACAGCCTATATAATAGAACGCTTGTTACCATGACAGCCTTTATAATAGAACGCGTGTTACTATGACAGCCTTTATAATAGAACGCTTGTTACCATGACAGCCTTTATAATAGAACACTTGTTACTATGACAGCCTTTATAATAGAACGCTTGTTACCATGACAGCCTTTATAATAGAAAGCGTGTTACCATGACAGCCTTTATAATAGAACGCTTGTTACCATGACACCCTTTATAATAGAACGCTTGTTACCATGACAGCCTATATAATAGAACACTTGTTACTATGACAGCCTTTATAATAGAATGCGTGTTACCATGACAGCCTTTATAATAGAACGCTTGTTACCATGACACCCTTTATAATAGAACGCTTGTTACCATGACACCCTTTATAATAGAACACTTGTTACTATGACAGCCTTTATAATAGAACACTTGTTACTATGACAGCCTTTATAATAGAACGCTTGTTACCATGACAGCCTTTATAATAGAAAGCGTGTTACCATGACAGCCTTTATAATAGAACACTTGTTACTATGACAGCCTTTATAATAGAACGCTTGTTACCATGACAGCCTTTATAATAGAACACTTGTTACTATGACAGCCTTTATAATAGAACGCTTGTTACCATGACAGCCTTTATAATAGAACACTTGTTACTATGACAGCCTTTATAATAGAACGCTTGTTACCATGACAGCCTTTATAATAGAACACTTGTTACCATGACACCCTTTATAATAGAACGCTTGTTACCATGACAGCCTTTATAATAGAACACTTGTTACTATGACAGTCTTTATAATAGAACGCTTGTTACCATGACAGCCTTTATAATAGAACACTTGTTACTATGACACCCTTTATAATAGAATGCGTGTTACCATGACAGTCTTTATAATAGAACACTTGTTACTATGACAGCCTTTATAATAGAACGCTTGTTACCACGACAGCCTATATAATAGAACGCTTGTTACCATGACACCCTTTATAATAGAACGCTTGTTACCATGACAGCCTTTATAATAGAACACTTGTTACTATGACACCCTTTATAATAGAATGCGTGTTACCATGACAGCCTTTATAATAGAACGCTTGTTACCATGACAGTCTTTATAATAGAACGCTTGTTACCATGACACCCTTTATAATAGAACGCTTGTTACCATGACAGCCTTTATAATAGAACACTTGTTACTATGACACCCTTTATAATAGAATGCGTGTTACCATGACAGCCTTTATAATAGAACGCTTGTTACCATGACAGCCTTTATAATAGAACGCTTGTTACCATGACACCCTTTATAATAGAACGCTTGTTACCATGACAGCCTTTATAATAGAACACTTGTTACTATGACAGCCTTTATAATAGAACGCTTGTTACCATGACAGCCTTTATAATAGAAAGCGTGTTACCATGACAGCCTTTATAATAGAACGATTGTTACCATGACAGCATTTATAATATAACGCGTGTTACCATGACAGCCTTTATAATAGAACGCTTGTTACCATGACAGCCTTTATAATAGAACGCTTGTTACCATGACAGCCTTTATAATAGAACACTTGTTACTATGACAGCCTTTATAATAGAACGCTTGTTACCATGACACCCTTTATAATAGAACGCTTGTTACCATGACAGCCTTTATAATAGAACGCTTGTTACCATGACACCCTTTATAATAGAACGCTTGTTACCATGACAGCCTTTATAATAGAACGCTTGTTACCATGACACCCTTTATAATAGAACGCTTGTTACCATGACAGCCTTTATAATAGAACGCTTGTTACCATGACACCCTTTATAATAGAACGCTTGTTACCATGACAGCCTTTATAATAGAACACTTGTTACTATGACAGCCTTTATAATAGAACGCTTGTTACCATGACAGCCTTTATAATAGAAAGCGTGTTACCATGACAGCCTTTATAATAGAACGATTGTTACCATGACAGCCTTTATAATATAACGCGTGTTACCATGACAGCCTTTATAATAGAACGCTTGTTACCATGACAGCCTTTATAATAGAACGCTTGTTACCATGACAGCCTTTATAATAGAACGCTTGTTACCATGACAGCCTTTATAATAGAACGCTTGTTACCATGACAGCCTTTATAATAGAAAGCGTGTTACCATGACAGCCTTTATAATAGAAAGCGTGTTACCATGACAGCCTTTATAATAGAACACTTGTTACTATGACAGCCTTTATAATAGAACGCTTGTTACCACGACAGCCTATATAATAGAACGCTTGTTACCATGACACCCTTTATAATAGAAAGCGTGTTACCATGACAGCCTTTATAATAGAACACTTGTTACTATGACAGCCTTTATAATAGAACGCTTGTTACCATGACAGCCTTTATAATAGAACACTTGTTACTATGACAGCCTTTATAATAGAACGCTTGTTACCACGACAGCCTATATAATAGAACGCTTGTTACCATGACACCCTTTATAATAGAACACTTGTTACCATGACACCCTTTATAATAGAACACTTGTTACTATGACAGCCTTTATAATAGAACGCTTGTTACCATGACAGCCTTTATAATAGAACACTTGTTACTATGACAGCCTTTATAATAGAACGCTTGTTACCATGACAGCCTTTATAATAGAACACTTGTTACCATGACAGCCTTTATAATAGAACGCTTGTTACCATGACAGCCTATATAATAGAACGCTTGTTACCATGACAGCCTTTATAATAGAACGCTTGTTACCATGACAGCCTATATAATAGAACGCTTGTTACCATGACACCCTTTATAATAGAACGCTTGTTACCATGACACCCTTTATAATAGAACGCTTGTTACCATGACAGCCTTTATAATAGAACGCTTGTTACCATGACACCCTTTATAATAGAACGCTTGTTACCATGACAGCCTTTATAATAGAACACTTGTTACTATGACACCCTTTATAATAGAATGCGTGTTACCATGACAGCCTTTATAATAGAACGCTTGTTACCATGACACCCTTTATAATAGAACGCTTGTTACCATGACAGCCTTTATAATAGAACACTTGTTACTATGACAGCCTTTATAATAGAACGCTTGTTACCATGACAGCCTTTATAATAGAAAGCGTGTTACCATGACAGCCTTTATAATAGAACGATTGTTACCATGACAGCCTTTATAATATAACGCGTGTTACCATGACAGCCTTTATAATAGAACGCTTGTTACCATGACAGCCTTTATAATAGAACGCTTGTTACCATGACAGCCTTTATAATAGAACGCTTGTTACCATGACAGCCTTTATAATAGAACGCTTGTTACCATGACACCCTTTATAATAGAACGCTTGTTACCATGACAGCCTTTATAATAGAACACTTGTTACTATGACAGCCTTTATAATAGAACGCTTGTTACCATGACAGCCTTTATAATAGAAAGCGTGTTACCATGACAGCCTTTATAATAGAACGATTGTTACCATGACAGCCTTTATAATATAACGCGTGTTACCATGACAGCCTTTATAATAGAACGCTTGTTACCATGACAGCCTTTATAATAGAACGCTTGTTACCATGACAGCCTTTATAATAGAACACTTGTTACTATGACAGCCTTTATAATAGAACGCTTGTTACCATGACAGCCTATATAATAGAACGCTTGTTACCATGACAGCCTTTATAATAGAACGCGTGTTACTATGACAGCCTTTATAATAGAACGCTTGTTACCATGACAGCCTTTATAATAGAACACTTGTTACTATGACAGCCTTTATAATAGAACGCTTGTTACCATGACAGCCTTTATAATAGAAAGCGTGTTACCATGACAGCCTTTATAATAGAACGCTTGTTACCATGACACCCTTTATAATAGAACGCTTGTTACCATGACAGCCTATATAATAGAACACTTGTTACTATGACAGCCTTTATAATAGAATGCGTGTTACCATGACAGCCTTTATAATAGAACGCTTGTTACCATGACACCCTTTATAATAGAACGCTTGTTACCATGACACCCTTTATAATAGAACACTTGTTACTATGACAGCCTTTATAATAGAACACTTGTTACTATGACAGCCTTTATAATAGAACGCTTGTTACCATGACAGCCTTTATAATAGAAAGCGTGTTACCATGACAGCCTTTATAATAGAACACTTGTTACTATGACAGCCTTTATAATAGAACGCTTGTTACCATGACAGCCTTTATAATAGAACACTTGTTACTATGACAGCCTTTATAATAGAACGCTTGTTACCATGACAGCCTTTATAATAGAACACTTGTTACTATGACAGCCTTTATAATAGAACGCTTGTTACCATGACAGCCTTTATAATAGAACACTTGTTACCATGACACCCTTTATAATAGAACGCTTGTTACCATGACAGCCTTTATAATAGAACACTTGTTACTATGACAGTCTTTATAATAGAACGCTTGTTACCATGACAGCCTTTATAATAGAACACTTGTTACTATGACACCCTTTATAATAGAATGCGTGTTACCATGACAGTCTTTATAATAGAACACTTGTTACTATGACAGCCTTTATAATAGAACGCTTGTTACCACGACAGCCTATATAATAGAACGCTTGTTACCATGACACCCTTTATAATAGAACGCTTGTTACCATGACAGCCTTTATAATAGAACACTTGTTACTATGACACCCTTTATAATAGAATGCGTGTTACCATGACAGCCTTTATAATAGAACGCTTGTTACCATGACAGTCTTTATAATAGAACGCTTGTTACCATGACACCCTTTATAATAGAACGCTTGTTACCATGACAGCCTTTATAATAGAACACTTGTTACTATGACACCCTTTATAATAGAATGCGTGTTACCATGACAGCCTTTATAATAGAACGCTTGTTACCATGACAGCCTTTATAATAGAACGCTTGTTACCATGACACCCTTTATAATAGAACGCTTGTTACCATGACAGCCTTTATAATAGAACACTTGTTACTATGACAGCCTTTATAATAGAACGCTTGTTACCATGACAGCCTTTATAATAGAAAGCGTGTTACCATGACAGCCTTTATAATAGAACGATTGTTACCATGACAGCCTTTATAATATAACGCGTGTTACCATGACAGCCTTTATAATAGAACGCTTGTTACCATGACAGCCTTTATAATAGAACGCTTGTTACCATGACAGCCTTTATAATAGAACACTTGTTACTATGACAGCCTTTATAATAGAACGCTTGTTACCATGACACCCTTTATAATAGAACGCTTGTTACCATGACAGCCTTTATAATAGAACGCTTGTTACCATGACACCCTTTATAATAGAACGCTTGTTACCATGACAGCCTTTATAATAGAACGCTTGTTACCATGACACCCTTTATAATAGAACGCTTGTTACCATGACAGCCTTTATAATAGAACGCTTGTTACCATGACACCCTTTATAATAGAACGCTTGTTACCATGACAGCCTTTATAATAGAACACTTGTTACTATGACAGCCTTTATAATAGAACGCTTGTTACCATGACAGCCTTTATAATAGAAAGCGTGTTACCATGACAGCCTTTATAATAGAACGATTGTTACCATGACAGCCTTTATAATATAACGCGTGTTACCATGACAGCCTTTATAATAGAACGCTTGTTACCATGACAGCCTTTATAATAGAACGCTTGTTACCATGACAGCCTTTATAATAGAACGCTTGTTACCATGACAGCCTTTATAATAGAACGCTTGTTACCATGACAGCCTTTATAATAGAAAGCGTGTTACCATGACAGCCTTTATAATAGAAAGCGTGTTACCATGACAGCCTTTATAATAGAACACTTGTTACTATGACAGCCTTTATAATAGAACGCTTGTTACCACGACAGCCTATATAATAGAACGCTTGTTACCATGACACCCTTTATAATAGAAAGCGTGTTACCATGACAGCCTTTATAATAGAACACTTGTTACTATGACAGCCTTTATAATAGAACGCTTGTTACCATGACAGCCTTTATAATAGAACACTTGTTACTATGACAGCCTTTATAATAGAACGCTTGTTACCACGACAGCCTATATAATAGAACGCTTGTTACCATGACACCCTTTATAATAGAACACTTGTTACCATGACACCCTTTATAATAGAACACTTGTTACTATGACAGCCTTTATAATAGAACGCTTGTTACCATGACAGCCTTTATAATAGAACACTTGTTACTATGACAGCCTTTATAATAGAACGCTTGTTACCATGACAGCCTTTATAATAGAACACTTGTTACCATGACAGCCTTTATAATAGAACGCTTGTTACCATGACAGCCTATATAATAGAACGCTTGTTACCATGACAGCCTTTATAATAGAACGCTTGTTACCATGACAGCCTATATAATAGAACGCTTGTTACCATGACACCCTTTATAATAGAACGCTTGTTACCATGACACCCTTTATAATAGAACGCTTGTTACCATGACAGCCTTTATAATAGAACGCTTGTTACCATGACACCCTTTATAATAGAACGCTTGTTACCATGACAGCCTTTATAATAGAACACTTGTTACTATGACACCCTTTATAATAGAATGCGTGTTACCATGACAGCCTTTATAATAGAACGCTTGTTACCATGACACCCTTTATAATAGAACGCTTGTTACCATGACAGCCTTTATAATAGAACACTTGTTACTATGACAGCCTTTATAATAGAACGCTTGTTACCATGACAGCCTTTATAATAGAAAGCGTGTTACCATGACAGCCTTTATAATAGAACGATTGTTACCATGACAGCCTTTATAATATAACGCGTGTTACCATGACAGCCTTTATAATAGAACGCTTGTTACCATGACAGCCTTTATAATAGAACGCTTGTTACCATGACAGCCTTTATAATAGAACGCTTGTTACCATGACAGCCTTTATAATAGAACGCTTGTTACCATGACAGCCTTTATAATAGAACGCTTGTTACCATGACAGCCTTTATAATAGAACGATTGTTACCATGACAGCCTTTATAATATAACGCGTGTTACCATGACAGCCTTTATAATAGAACGCTTGTTACCATGACAGCCTTTATAATAGAACGCTTGTTACCATGACAGTCTTTATAATAGAACGCTTGTTACCATGACAGCCTTTATAATAGAACGCTTGTTACCATGACAGCCTTTATAATAGAACGCTTGTTACCATGACAGCCTTTATAATAGAACGCTTGTTACCATGACAGCCTTTATAATAGAACGCTTGTTACCATGACAGTCTTTATAATAGAACGCTTGTTACCATGACAGCCTTTATAATAGAACGCTTGTTACCATGACAGCCTTTATAATAGAACGCTTGTTACCATGACAGCCTTTATAATAGAACGCTTGTTACCATGACAGCCTTTATAATAGAACGCTTGTTACCATGACAGCCTTTATAATAGAACGCTTGTTACCATGACAGCCTTTATAATAGAACGCTTGTTACCATGACAGCCTTTATAATAGAACGCTTGTTACCACGACAGCCTTTATAATAGAACGCTTGTTACCATGACAGCCTTTATAATAGAACGCTTGTTACCACGACAGCCTTTATAATAGAACGCTTGTTACCACGACAGCCTTTATAATAGAACGCTTGTTACCATGACAGCCTTTATAATAGAACGCTTGGGGAAAAAAACATCTTAAAGTAGAAATAGAATGAAAAAAACAGGCATTCTATTGTTGCTCTATTAAAGTGGCCACTATAGTAGACATTGATTAAGTGCACAAGGCTACATAACGTTCACTGATTAAAAAACATTTAATAATCCCCCTCACTCACATGACAAGTGTTACATTATGTCAAGTTCAACACAACAAAAGCAATATCTTTGGGCTACACTGCAGGTTATTACATTATTACACTTTCTGCCTGTGGACATCTGTTCTACAATGTGCCAACAGCAGAGCATGAGGCCCTTTGTTGGCATAATTTATCTCTTTCAGACAGCGAGAACACCTGGCCTACACCTTTTATCCACTGAAGAAGAGGGAAAGTGTGTGGTGTTCCTTTCACCTCTATAGCGGCATCCATCTTAAGCCAGGCCCAGCTCCAGCTACACTTGATCCCTGAATCCACTTGTTTAAGGCAGTTATTCCCAAACTGGGGTACGCCAAATAAAAATGTGATCTTATTTTTTATTTTTTTACATTTAAAAAACTTTTTTTTTTCTTCACATTATCAAACTGTCCATTTATATTTTCCAACGGGGCTATACATTTGAGTGAGTTTTTTCTCTCACCTGAGTAGCCTCGTTTCACTGTCAAAAATAAAATGAAACCATCCAGTGTTTTCAGCGAAATAACAACACAATGTCAAATACAGGTAGCCTAGTCAAATAATTAACATCCAATCACATTAACCGTTATTCTCTAGTGGGAATTCAACTAATTGTCCTTACGTAGCCAAATGTAGCTGCTTCTCATGTTGGTATCTGTACTGATGGAGCAAAAGCCATGACATTGAGACATAGTGGAGTGGAAGTTGCTCCCGACGCCACTTGGGTTCACTGCAGCATCCACCGAGAGGCTCTTGCTGCCAAGGGAATGCCTGACAAGATGTTTTGGATACAACAGTTAAAATGGTTAACTTTGTTAAAGCAAGGCCCCTGAACTCTCGTGTATTTTCTGCACTATGCAATGATATGGGCAGCGACCATGTAACGCTTTTACAACATACAGAAGTGCGCTGGTTATCAAGGGGCAAAGTATTGACACGTTTTTTTTAATTGAGAGACGAGCTTAAAGTTTTCTTTACTGACCATCATTTTCACTTGTCTGACCGCTTGCATGATGACGAGTTTCTCACACGACTGGCCTATCTGGGTGATGTTTTTTGAATGATCTGAATCTAGGATTACAGGGACTCTCTGCAACTATATTCAATGTGCGGGACAACATTGAGGCTATAATTAAGAAGTTCTTCTCTGTCTGAATTAACAAGGACAACACACAGGTCTCGCCATCATTGTATGATTTGTTTTGTGTGCAAATGAACTCAAGCTTACGGACAATGTCAAATGTGATATAGCGAAGCACCTGAATGAGTTGGGTCCACAGTACTTTCCCGAAACGGATGACACAAACAACTGGATTCATTATCCCTTTCATGCCCTGCCTCCAGTCCACTTACCGATATCTGAACAAAAGAGCCTCATCGAAATTGCAACAAGCGGTTCTGTGAAAATTGAATTTAATCAGAAGCCACTGCCAGATTTCTGGATAGGGCTGCGCTCAGAGTTTCTTGCCTTGGCAAATCGCACTGTTAAGACACTGATGCCCTTTGCAACCACGTACCAATATGAGAGTGGATTCTCAGCCCTCACTAGCACGAAAACTAAATACAGGCACAGACTGTGTGTGGAAAATGATTTCAGACTGAGACTCTCTCCAATACAACCCAACATTGCAGAGTTATGTGCATCCTTTCAAGCACACCCTTCTCATTAACCTGTGGTGAGTCAGTCACAATTTCCGATGAACAAATAAGGTTTTATATGTAAGATGGCTAAATCAAGAGCAAAATGATTGATTATTATTATATTACTATTTGTGCCCTGGTCCTATAAGAGCTGTTTGTAACTTCCCATGAGCCGGGTTGTGACAACAACTCACAATCATTCTTATGTTAAATAAATGTATCGTATAATGTGTGTGTGGCAGGCTTACAATGATGGCAACAAACAACATCTGAGACGACGCTGACCCTGATGCTAGAGGGGGTACAGCTGGAGGTTGAATGTTTGAAGGGGTATGTAGCTGGAGGATGAATGTTTGAAGGGGTAGGTAGCTGGAGGTTGAATGTTTGAAGGGGTAGGTAGCTGGAGGATGAATGTTTGAAGGGGTAGGTAGCTGGAGGATGAATGTTTGAAGGGGTAGGCAGCTGGAGGTTGAATGTTTGAAGGGGTAGGTAGCTGGAGGATGAATGTTTGAAGGGGTAGGTAGCTGGAGGATGAATGTTTGAAGGGGTAGGCAGCTGGAGGCTGAATGTCTGAAGGGGTAGGCAGCTGGAGGCTGAATGTTTGAAGGGGTACGTAGCTGGAGGCTGAATGTTTGAAGGGGTAGGCAGCTGGAGGTTGAATGTTTGAAGGGGTAGGTAGCTGGAGGATGAATGTTTGAAGGGGTAGGCAGCTGGAGGCTGAATGTCTGAAGGGGTAGGCAGCTGGAGGCTGAATGTTTGAAGGGGTACGTAGCTGGAGGCTGAATGTTTGAAGGGGTAGGCAGCTGGAGGTTGAATGTTTGAAGGGGTAGGTAGCTGGAGGATGAATGTTTGAAGGGGTAGGCAGCTGGAGGCTGAATGTCTGAAGGGGTAGGCAGCTGGAGGCTGAATGTTTGAAGGGGTACGTAGCTGGAGGCTGAATGTTTGAAGGGGTAGGCAGCTGGAGGTTGAATGTTTGAAGGGGTAGGTAGCTGGAGGATGAATGTTTGAAGGGGTAGGCAGCTGGAGGCTGAATGTTTGAAGGAGTAGGCAGCTGGAGGATGAATGTCTGAAGGGGTAGGCAGCTGGAGGATGAATGTTTGAAGGGGTAGGCAGCTGGAGGCTGAATGTCTGAAGGGGTAGGCAGCTGGAGGCTGAATGTTTGAAGGGGTACGTAGCTGGAGGCTGAATGTTTGAAGGGGTAGGCAGCTGGAGGCTGAATGTTTGAAGGGGTAGGCAGCTGGAGGCTGAATGTTTGAAGGGGTAGGCAGCTGGAGGCTGAATGTTTGAAGAGGTACGTAGCTGGAGGCTGAATGTTTGAAGGGGTAGGCAGCTGGAGGATGAATGTTTGAAGGGGTAGGCAGCTGGAGGATGAATGTTTGAAGGGGTAGGCAGCTGGAGGATGAATGTTTGAAGGGGTAGGCAGCTCGAGGCTGAATGTCTGAAGGGGTAGGCAGCTGGAGGCTGAATGTTTGAAGGGGTACGTAGCTGGAGGCTGAATGTTTGAAGGGGTAGGCAGCTGGAGGCTGAATGTTTGAAGGGGTAGGCAGCTGGAGGCTGAATGTTTGAAGGGGTAGGCAGCTGGAGGCTGAATGTTTGAAGGGGTACGTAGCTGGAGGCTGAATGTTTGAAGGGGTAGGCAGCTGGAGGCTGAATGTTTGAAGGGGTAGGCAGCTGGAGGCTGAATGTTTGAAGGGGTAGGCAGCTGGAGGCTGAATGTTTAAAGGGGTAGGCAGCTGGAGGATGAATGTTTGAAGGGGTAGGCAGCTGGAGGATGAATGTCTGATGGGGTAGGCAGCTGGAGGCTGAATGTTTGAAGGGGTAGGCAGCTGGAGGCTGAATGTTTGAAGGGGTACGTAGCTGGAGGCTGAATGTTTGAAGGGGTAGGCAGCTGGAGGCTGAATGTTTGAAGGGGTAGGCAGC
The DNA here is from genome assembly GCF_045679555.1 of Salvelinus alpinus. NCBI lineage: Eukaryota > Metazoa > Chordata > Actinopteri > Salmoniformes > Salmonidae > Salvelinus > Salvelinus alpinus. Next base: position 7,267,906 of record NC_092095.1, read on the forward strand.
TGGAGGCTGAATGTTTGAAGGGGTAGGCAGCTGGAGGCTGAATGTTTGAAGGGGTACGTAGCTGGAGGCTGAATGTTTGAAGGGGTAGGCAGCTGGAGGCTGAATGTTTGAAGGGGTGGGCAGCTGGAGGCTGAATGTTTGAAGGGGTAGGCAGCTGGAGGCTGAATGTTTAAAGGGGTAGGCAGCTGGAGGATGAATGTTTGAAGGGGTAGGCAGCTGGAGGATGAATGTCTGATGGGGTAGGCAGCTGGAGGCTGAATGTTTGAAGGGGTAGGCAGCTGGAGGCTGAATGTTTGAAGGGGTAGGCAGCTGGAGGCTGAATGTTTGAAGGGGTAGGCAGCTGGAGGCTGAATGTTTGAAGGGGTAGGCAGCTGGAGGCTGAATGTTTGAAGGGGTAGGCAGCTGGAGGCTGAATGTTTGAAGGGGTAGGCAGCTGGAGGCTGAATGTTTGAAGGGGTAGGTAGCTGGAGGTTGAATGTTCGAAGGGGTAGGCAGCTGGAGGCTGAATGTTTGAAGGGGTAGGCAGCTGGAGGCTGAATGTTTGAAGGGGTAGGCAGCTGGAGGCTGAATGTTTGAAGGGGTAGGCAGCTGGAGGCTGAATGTTTGAAGGGGTAGGCAGCTGGAGGCTGAATGTTTGAAGGGGTAGGCAGCTGGAGGCTGAATGTTTGAAGGGGTAGGCAGCTGGAGGCTGAATGTTTGAAGGGGTAGGCAGCTGGAGGCTGAATGTTTGAAGGGGTAGGTAGCTGGAGGTTGAATGTTTGAAGGGGTAGGCAGCTGGAGGCTGAATGTTTGAAGGGGTAGGCAGCTGGAGGTTGAATGTTTGAAGGGGTAGGCAGCTGGAGGCTGAATGTTTGAACGGGTAGGCAGCTGGAGGCTGAATGTTTGAAGGGGTAGGCAGCTGTAGGCTGAATGTTTGAAGGAGTAGGCAGCTGGAGGCTGAATGTTTGAAGGGGTAGGCAGCTGGAGGCTGAATGTTTGAAGGGGTAGGCAGCTGGAGGATGAATGTTTGAAGGGGTAGGCAGCTGGAGGCTGAATGTTTGAAGGGGTAGACAGCTGGAGGCTGAATGTTTGAAGGGTTAGGCAGCTGGAGGTTGACTGTTTGAAGGGGTAGGCAGCTGGAGGTTGACTGTTTGAAGGGGTATGGGACTATAAGAAGTTTGGGAACCTCTGATCTAAAGGGTGGGTGTCCCTATACCGGGACGGTTGAGCTAACGTGCGCTAATGTGATTAGCGTGACAGTTGTAAGTAACAGAAAACAAAATAACTCCCACTCAATTTTTTGGGGGGACTTTTCTTATCGGATCTACACAAATCACGTAGGTGACCTATTTTAAATACAAAACGGCTAATTTTGCCAAAAGGTGACTAGTTTTCATCCCTGAAAACTGATATCCTGCATTGCAAAATACTTAAACGAAAGTCCTGAGAACTTTTTATTGAAAATTAGGTAAGTGGGTTTTTATACCTGCCGTGATTGGGAGTCCCACAGGGCGGGCGCACGATTGGCCCAGCGTCGTCCGGGTTCGGCCGGTGTAGGCCGTCATTGTAAATAAGAATGCGTTCTTAACTGATTTGCATAGTTGAATAAAGGTTACATAGTTGAATAAAGGTTACATAAAGGTTAAATAAAGGTTGAATAAAGGTTACATAAAGGTTAAATAAAGGTTAAATAAAGGTTACATAAATGTTAAATAAAGGTTACATCAATGTTAAATAAAGGTTACACACAGGTGACATAAAGGTTACATGTAGGTTCATGAAGGTTGCATAAAGGTTACACACACAAGTGGGTTTTTATCTTTGTCCACATAATTTCTCCTGTTGATGTTTTTTTCATACTGGTTGTATTTTATTGTTCTTTTATCTTATATTTACTGCCACAGGAATGAACTAGGACTGAACGAAATATCCCAAGCACCCCCTGCATCATCATCCCAAGCACCCCCTGCATCATCATCCCAAGCACCCCCTGCATCATCATCCCAAGCACCCCCTGCATCATCATCCCAAGCACCCCCTGCATCATCATCCCAAGCACCCCCTGCATCATCATCCCAAGCACCCCCTGCATCATCATCCCAAGCACCCCCTGCATCATCATCCCAAGCACCCCCTGCATCATCATTCCAAGCACCCCCTGCATCATCATCCCAAGCACCCCCTGCATCATCATCCCAAGCACCCCCTGCATCATCATCCCAAGCACCCCCTGCATCATCATCCCAAGCACCCCCTGCATCATCATCCCAAGCACCCCCTGCATCATCATCCCAAGCACCCCCTGCATCATCATCCCAAGCACCCCCTGCATCATCATTCCAAGCACCCCCTGCATCATCATCCCAAGCACCCCCTGCATCATCATCCCAAGCACCCCCTGCATCATCATTCCAAGCACCCCCTGCATCATCATCCCAAGCACCCCCTGCATCATCATCCCAAGCACCCCCTGCATCATCATCCCAAGCACCCCCTGCATCATCATCCCAAGCACCCCCTGCATCATCATCCCAAGCACCCCCTGCATCATCATCACAAGCACCCCCTGCATCATCATTCCAAGCACCCCCTGCATCATCATCCCAAGCACCCCCTGCATCATCATCCCAAGCACCCCCTGCATCATCATCCCAAGCACCCCCTGCATCATCAACATGGGTTTGTAGTCTGAGTTGTCATCATTTTATTCTCCCAACTATTTAAAGTAGAACACTGACCATAGTTTACTGTTCACTCCAACGTATTCCTATTCACCCCATCACTGGTACAGGATGGGGTCGCCAACTACAGTGCCCTCCGTAATTATTGGAACAGTGAAGATTTTTTTTCTTCTTTTGGCTCTATACTGCAAAAGTTTGTATTTGAAATGAAACAATTGCTTTGAGGTTAAAGTGCAGACTGTCAGATTTAATTTCAGGGTATTTTCATCTTTATCGGGTGAATTGTTCAGAAATTACAGCACTTTTTGAACATAGTTTCCCCCATTTTAGGGAACCAAAAGTTTTGGGACAAATTCACTTATGTGAATTAAAGTACTAAAAGGTTAAGTATTTTGACCCATATTCATAAAACACGATAACTACATGAAGCTTGTGACTACAAAGAGACATTTTAATGGTGAGAGGTTAGCATGTCTTAGGGGTATGTGTAACGATCGTCTAAGGGAGGAGACCAAAACGCAGTGTGGTAAGTGTTCATTTTAATATAATAAATAAACTGAACACTTAAACAACAAAAAAACAACAAAGAGAGTAAACGAAACGAAACAGTTCTGTCTGGTGCAACAACACAAAACAGGAAACAACTACCCACAAAACACAGGTGGGGAAAAGGCTACCTAAGTATGATTCTCAATCAGAGACAACGATAGACAGCTGCCTCTGATTGAGAACCACACACGGCCAAACACACAGAAATAGACAACATAGAACACACAACATAGAATGCCCACCCCAACTCACACCCTGACCAAACCAAAAATAGAGACATAAAAAGGATCTCTAAGGTCAGGGCGTGACAGTCTGTTATTTGTGCGTTTGTAACTTTCTCACTCATCATTACTCACGATTCATTCGGGATTATCCGTCATCATGGTAGCATCCACATTAATGTAGAAGTGTTTAGAAACATATTATATTCTTATTTACCTTAAAAGTCACTCCAAAACAACACAATACAATTTAATACCATTCATTTCTACTGGGAACAACATCATCTGAAACACAACCAAAACAATCCGCACATGCTTCCAACAAATGTGTAGAGTCACAAGCTTGGTGTATTCATTGTGTGCTATGAATATGGAAGCAAATACTTGACTTGTATTACTTTAATACACATATAAAATAATTTTTTCACAATGCTGTTGGTCCCTTAAAATGGGGGGGACTATGTAAAAAAAAAAAGTGCTGTAATTTCTAAACGGTTCACCCGATATGAATGAAAATACCTTCAAATGAAAGCTGACATTCTGCCCTTTAACCTCATAGTCATCGTATAATTTGAAGTCCAAAGTGCTGGAGTACGAAGCCAAAACAACAAACACATGTGTTATTGTCCCAATACTTTGTGATAGTGTAATACGTTTGCCTGTTTAAGCTATCATGCCAACTCCTTGTCATTCATTGTTATGTTTGGCTTGAGCACAAACAGTTGGCAAGAGTTGGCAGACAGATCCGGGACCATGCTAGTATTATGTAACTATGAGGACTACATTATAAAATAAATATATATATATATATATATATATATATACAGTGGGGAGAACAAGTATTTGATACACTGCCGATTTTGCAGGTTTTCCTACTTACAAAGCATGTAGAGGTCTGTAATTTTTATCATAGGTACACTTCAACTGTGAGAGACGGAATCTAAAACAAAAATCCAGAAAATCACATTGTATGATTTTTAAGTAATTAATTAGCATTTTATTGCATGACATAAGTATTTGATACATCAGAAAAGCAGAACTTAATATTTGGTACAGAAACCTTTGTTTGCAATTACAGAGATCAGACGTTTCCTGTAGTTCTTGACCAGGTTTGCACACACTGCAGCAGGGATTTTGGCCCACTCCTCCATACAGACCTTCTCCAGATCCTTCAGGTTTCGGGGCTGTCGCTGGGCAATACGGACTTTCAGCTCCCTCCAAAGATTTTCTATTGGGTTCAGGTCTGGAGACTGGCTAGGCCACTCCAGGACCTTGAGATGCTTCTTACGGAGCCACTCCTTAGTTGCCCTGGCTGTGTGTTTTGGGTCGTTGTCATTCTGGAAGACCCAGCCACGACCCATCTTCAATGCTCTTACTGAGGGAAGGAGGTTGTTGGCCAAGATCTCGCGATACATGGCCCCATCCATCCTCCCCTCAATACGGTGCAGTCGTCCTGTCCCCTTTGCAGAAAAGCATCCCCAAAGAATGATGTTTGCACCTCCATGCTTCACAGTTGGGATGGTGTTCTTGGGGTTGTACTCATCCTTCTTCTTCCTCCAAACACAGCGAGTGGAGTTTAGACCAAAAAGCTCTATTTTTGTCTCATCAGACCACATGACCTTCTCCCATTCCTCCTCTGGATCATCCAGATGGTCATTGGCAAACTTCAGACGGGCCTGGACATGCGCTGGCTTGAGCAGGGGGACCTTGCGTGCGCTGCAGGATTTTAATCCATGACGGCGTAGTGTGTTACTAATGGTTTTCTTTGAGACTGTGGTCCCAGCTCTCTTCAGGTCATTGACCAGGTCCTGCCGTGTAGTTCTGGGCTGATCCCTCACCTTCCTCATGATCATTGATGCCCCACGAGGTGAGATCTTGCATGGAGCCCCAGACCGAGGGTGATTGACCGTCATCTTGAACTTCTTCCATTTTCTAATAATTGCGCCAACAGTTGTTACCTTCTCACTAAGCTGCTTGCCTATTGTCCTGTAGCCCATCCCAGCCTTGTGCAGGTCTACAATTTTATCCCTGATGTCCTTACACAGCTCTCTGGTCTTGGCCATTGTGGAGAGGTTGGAGTCTGTTTGATTGAGTGTGTGGACAGGTGTCTTTTATACAGGTAACGAGTTCAAACAGGTGCAGTTAATACAGGTAATGAGAGGAGAACAGGAGGGTGTCTTAAAGAAAAACTAACAGGTCTGTGAGAGCCGGAAATCTTACTGGTTGGTAGGTGATCAAATACTTATGTCATGCAATAAAATGCAAATTAATTACTTAAAAATCATACAATGTGATTTTCTGGATTCTTGTTTTAGATTCCGTCTCTCACAGTTGAAGTGTACCTATGATAAAAATTACAGACCTCTAAATGCTTTGTAAGTAGGAAAACCTGCAAAATCGTCAGTGTATCAAATACTTGTTCTCCCCACTGTATATGAAAACAACTTTCAACAAGAACACCGTCTAGAATCTATTGTCTTTTAATTCATCAAATGTTTTTTTTATATATATTGAAAAACCTCATAGTCATTGTTTGATTTCAATAATTACAGAAGGCACTGTATACAACTGTATTAGTAGTCCTAATCTGAGATGTGTGATTATAGGTCATGTTATTAGTAGTCCTAATCTGAGATGTTGTGATTACAGGCCCTGGTATTAGTAGTCCTTATCTGAGATGTTGGGATTACATGCCCTGGTATTAGTAGTCCTAATCTGAGATGTTGTGATTACAGGCCCTGGTATTAGTAGTCCTTATCTGAGATGTTGGGATTACATGCCCTGGTATTAGTAGTCCTAATCTGAGATGTTGTGATTACAGGCCCTGGTATTAGTAGTCCTAATCTGAGATTTTGGGATTACAGGCCCTGGTATTAGTAGTCCAATTCTGAGATGTTGTGATTACAGGCCCTGGTATTAGTAGTCCTAATCTGAGATGTTGTGATTACAGGTCCTGGTATTAGTAATCCTAATCTGAGATGTTGGGATTACAGGCCCTGGTATAAGTAGTCCTAATCTGAGATGTTGGGATTACAGGCCCTGGTATTAGTAATCCTAATCTGAGATGTTGGGATTACAGGCCCTGGTATTAGTAGTCCTAATCTGAGATGTTGTGATTACAGGCCCTGGTATTAGTAGTCCTAATCTGAGATGTTGTGATTACAGGCCCTGGTATTAGTAGTCCTAATCTGAGATGTTGTGATTACAGGCCCTGGTATTAGTAGTCCTAATCTGAGATGTTGTGATTACAGGTCCTGGTATTAGTAATCCTAATCTGAGATGTTGTGATTACAGGTCCTGGTATTAGTAGTCCTAATCTGAGATGTTGTGATTACAGGCTCTGGTATAAGTAGTCCTAATCTGAGATGTTGGGATTACAGGCCCTGGTATTAGTAGTCCTAATCTGAGATGTTGTGATTACAGGCCCTGGTATTAGTAGTCCTAATCTGAGATGTTGTGATTACAGGTCCTGGTATTAGTAATCCTAATCTGAGATGTTGTGATTACAGGTCCTGGTATTAGTAGTCCTAATCTGAGATGTTGTGATTACAGGCTCTGGTATAAGTAGTCCTAATCTGAGATGTTGGGATTACAGGCCCTGGTATTAGTAGTCCTAATCTGAGATGTTGTGATTACAGGCCCTGTTATTAGTAGTCCTAATCTGAGATGTTGTGATGACAGGTCCTGATTAATTACCAAATTGAGCATTATCTGCTTTTGTGACATTTTATGTTATGATCTTTGGTCTTAAATTCTTGTTTCAGGTGAAGTACAATTCAAGATGTCAGCTGACCAGAGAAACAGTCGATGACCACATAACACATCTTGCCTGTTCAATGTCTTGAACACAAAATACCCGAAGGGAGGCATCGTTCACCCTGGAGTTCGTACAAAGGTAATACAAGCTGTTGGTTAAACATGTCTAGTTACTATGTCTATCGATCCTTTGTCTTGATAAACAGTGGATGATATTAGCCTTTTTTTCCAGTCTCAACTCGAGATCCAGTACAACCTGTGTTAGGCTACAGTAGTATTTAAAGATTGATGTGGCATGAGGTACGAATAGAAGAAATCACAACCTACATGACCTGCATGCGTAAAAACCCTTGTTGTGGTGCTTATTTGACCTGTTATTTTACTTTTGAAGTCTCCTGGGGATCCATCCAGAACGGGGGGTCAAAGGCCGAGATGGAGGGCTAACAACAGCCTCACATTCCTCCTGCTCTGCCTGCATTGAACGACTTTGAAAATCCTTGGAAGATTTGAAAGGTTTATTTTCAAAAGAACTCCATTGCTTACTCAAACGCCATTTTGTTTTTCACAAACACAATAATACATATATAAATTGTATATATATATATATATATATATATACATATGTATATATGTATATATACAGTACACTGTTACGTTACGTTACAGCCTTATTCTAAAATGTATTAAATACAATATTTTCGTCAATAATCTACACAATATACTCTATAATGACAAAGCAAAAACAGGTTTTTAGAATTTTTTTCAAATATATTAAATATAAATAACAGATACATTATTTACATCAATATTCAGACCCTTTGCTATGAGACTCGAAATTGAGCTCAGGTGCATCCTGTTTTCATTGATCCTCCTTGAGATGTTTCTACAACTTGATTGGAGTCCACCTGTGGTAAATGCAATTGATTGAACATGATTTAGATAGGCACACACCTGTCTATATAAGGTCCAATAGTTGACAGTGCATGTTTATGGCTTGGAGGTAGAAGCTGTTTAGAAGCCTCTTGGACCTAGAATTGGCACTCCGGCACCGCTTGCCGTGCGGCAGCAGAGAGAACAGTCTATAACTAGGGTGGCTGGAGTTTTTGACTATTTTTAGGGCCTTCCTCTGACACCGCCTGATATAGAGGTCCTGGATGGCAGGAAGCTTGGCCCCAGTGATGTACTGGGCCGTACGCACTACCCTCTGTAGTGCCTTGCGGTCGGAGGCCGAGCAGTTGCCATACCAAGCAGTGATGCAACCCGTCAAGATGCTCTCGATGGTGCAGCTGTAAAATATTTTAAGGATCTGAGGACCCATGACAAATCCTGAGGGGGAATAGGTTTTGTCGTGCCCTCTTCACGACTGTCTTGGTGTGTTTGGACCATGTTAGTTTGTTGGTGATGTGGACACCAAGGAACTTGAAGCTCTCAACCTGCTCCACTACAGCTCCGTCGATGAGAATGGGGGCGTGTTCTGTCTTCTTTTCCTGTAGTCCACAATCATCTCCTTTGTCTTGATCACGTTGAGGGAGAGGTTGTTATTCTGACACCACATGGTCAGGTCTCTGACTTCCTCCCTATAGGCTGTCTCATCGTCTATGGTGATCAGGGCTACCACTGATGTGTCATCAGCAAACTTAATGACGGTGTTGGAGTCGTGCCTGGCCGTGCAGTCATGAGTGAACAGGGAGTACAGAAGGGGACTGAGCACGCACCCCTGATGGGCCCCCGTGTTGAGGATCAGCGTGGCGAAGGTGTTGTTACCTACCCTTACCATCTGGGGGCGGCCCGTCAGGAAGTCCAGGATCCAGTTGCAGAGGGAGGTGATTAGTCCCAGGGTCCTTAGCTTAGTGATGAGCTTTGTGGGCACTATGGTGTTGAACGCTGAGCTGTAGTCAATGAACAGCATTCTCACATAGGTATTCCTCTTGTCCAGGTCTGAAAGGGCAGTTTGGAGCGCAATAGAGATTGCATCATCTGTGGATCTGTTGGTGTGGTATGCAAATTTGAGTGGGTCTATGGTTTCTGGGATAATGGTGTTGAGGTGAGCCATGACCAGCCTTTCAAAGCATTTAATGGCTACAGACGTGAGTGCTACGGGTCAGTAGTCATTTAGGCAGGTTACCTTAGTGTTCTTGCACACAGGCACTATGGTGGTCTGCTTGAAACATGTTGGTATTACAGACTCAGACAAGGAGAGGTTGAAAATGTCAGTGAAGATACTTGCCAGTTGGTCAGCGCCTGCTCGCATTACACGTCCTGGTAATCCATCTGGCCTTGCGGCCTTGTGAATGTCGACCTGTTTAAAGGTCTTACTCATATTGGCTGATGAGAGCGTGATCACACAGTCATCCGGAACAGTTGGTGCTCTCATGCATGATTCAGTGTTACTTGCCTCGAAGCGAGCATAGAAGTTATTTATCTCATCTGGTAGGCTCGTGTCACTGGGCAGCTCTCGGCTGTGCTTCGCTTTGTAGTTGTAATAGTTTGCAAGCCCTGCCACATCCGACGAGCATCGGAGCCGGTGTAGTACAATTTGATCTTAGTCCTGTATTGAAGCTTTGCCTGATTGATGGTTTGTTGGGGGGGGAATAGCGGGATTTCTTATAAGCTTCCGGGTTAAAGTCCCGCTCCTTGAAAGCGTCAGCTCTACCCTTTAGCTCAGTGTGAATGTTGCCTGTAATCCATGGCTTCTGGCTGGGGTATGTACGTACAGTCACTGTGGGGATGACGTCCTTGATGCACTTATTGATAAAGCCAGTGACTGATGTGTTGTACTCCTCAATGCCATCGGAAGAATCCCGGAACATGTTCCAGTCTGTGATAACAAAACAGTCCTGTAGTTTAGCATCTGCTTCATCTGACCACTATTTTATAGACTGAGTCACTGGTGCTTCCTGCTTAAATTTTTCCTTGTAAAGAGGAATCAGGAGGATGGAGTTATGGTCAGATTTGCCAAATGGAGGGCGAGGGAGAGCTTTGTACAAATTTCTGTGTGTGGAGTAGAGGTGGTCTAGAATTGTTTTTCCTCTGGTTGCACATTTAACATGTTGATAGTATTTCGGAAAAACTGATTTAAGTTTCCCTGCATTAAAGTCCCCGGTCACAAGGAACGCCGCCTCTGGGTGAGTGTTTTCCTGTTTGCTTACGGCCGTATACAGCTCATTTAATGCGGTTTTAGTTCCAACCTCACTCTGTGGTGGTATGTAGACAGCTACGAGAAATACAGATAAAAACTCTCTGGGTAAATAGTGTGGTCTACAGCTTATCATGAGGCAAGCAAAACCTTGAGACTTCCTGCACCAGCTGTTGTTCACATAGAGTAAATGCATAGGCCCCCGCCCCTGTCTTACCTGAGGCTGCTGTTCTGTCTTGCCGATAGAGTGTGTAACCCTCCAGCTCTATGTTCTTATTGTCGTCTTTCATCGACGACTCAGTGAAGCCAACAATATTACAGTTTTTAATGTCCCGTTGGTAGGATATACGTGCTTTCAGTTCGTCCCATTTATTTTACAGCGATTGAACGTTAGCTAGCAGAACGGAGGACAAGGGCAGATTAGCTACTTGTCACCTGATCCTCGCAAGGCACCCTGATCTTTTGCCTCAAAATCTCTGTTTCCTTCTCCAGCGAATCACAGGGATCGGGGCCTGGCCGGGTGTCAACAGTATATCCCTCGTGTCCAACTCATTGAAGAAAAACTCTCCGTCCATTTTGAGGTGAGCAATCCCAGTTCTGATGTCCAGAAGCTCTTTTCGGTCATAAGAGACGGCAGCAGCAACATTATGTACAAAACACGTTACGAACAACGAGAAAAAACACTAACAAAATAGCATGATTGGTTGAGGGCTGATTAGAAGGCAGCCCTACCTGTCGGCGCCACTGTTTTGCAGTGTGCTGGTAGAGAGGGTCTAACTCCCGGTCTAACAGTAGCTCTGTCTGAGGATCCCTGAGGCCATCGCATCAGAATCCACTAAAGCTACACGCTTGAGCACCGTTTTCCAAACGCCATGTCTTTCCGTTTACATTATAGCTCTGTGTGTGTCTGTGTGTCTCTTTCTCTCTCTCTCTGTGTGTGTGTGTGTGTGTGTGTGTGTGTGTGTGTGTGTGTGTGTGTGTGTGTGTGTGTGTGTGTGTGTGTGTGTGTGTGTGTGTGTGTGTGTGTGTGTGTGTGTGTGTGTGTGTGTGTGTGTGTGTGTGTGATGTGTCTGCTGGAGCAGCGGTGCCGAGACAGACACAAATACACACACACACTAGAGAAACACAGAGAGAGAGAGACACTCACAAATACACTCACACACACACTATACAAACACACTATACAAACACACACACACACACACACACACACACACACACACACACACACACACACACACACACACACACACACACACACACACACACACACACACACACACACACACACACACACACACACACACACACACACACACACACACTAGCGGAACACACAGAGAGAGACACTCAGAAGTACACACACACTCAGGGACATTATGTTATGTTCCATCTGCTGTTGAACTACTAAAGAGACTGCTGAACATGGAATCTAAATTCATGATCACAAGCTGCCTCTGGGCCTTAGCTGCAGGCAGGTTGGTTACGCAGTGTTTCTGAGTGCATTGATGCTACTAGCAATGCATTTCCAATGAGACGTGCGACAGACACAGAAAGAACTAGCACTGATAGTACAACTGTTCATAAGAGTATGTCCTGAAAACCAGACTACACATCCTACTGGGGCTATGGAGCACCAGGACTCTCCTGGGAAAAAAAGGGTTTAGTTCTAGTGACCGGTTGGGAACCACCGTAACCATGAAAACACAAAGAGGATGAACATTTATTCTAAACAAATATTAGGTAGAATGGAAGTTGGTAGAATGGAAGTTGCAGGCGTCCACTGGTTGTGTGGAATTATTCTTAGCAACAGTGGCAATGTATTCGGCGAGATCAGTCATATTAGAAGAGCGATCTGGGACTAAAGTACAGCATTCTTTGCCAATGATTAATCGCACAATTGCCCGCCTTGACCTGCCAATTTACGCAATTCTTTTAGCATTGCCTATTTTCTCTACGTCTCTGGAGATCTCCTGAATTTGGTCTAGGGCACACGCATATTGACTACTGTCTCTTATGACCGAAAATAACTTCTGGGCATCAGAACTGCGATTACTCACTACAGACTGATAGAATCCTTTTTTCCCTTAATGAGTCTGACGAGTCTATGAGTCTATACTACTTCTCCGAGAACAGGCTCAGATCTCCATAATTTGCTTGAAGAGAAGGTAGAGAGAAAGGGGCCAGAGGGCGGGCTGCCTTCTGAGAATTCGTAGGTGATTGAATAAACCTCCACTTCCTTACATTCTGCTAGCAAACGTGCAATCTTTGGAAAATAAAAATCGATGACCGACGCGGAATATTAAACTACCAACAGGACATTCAAAACGACATTATCAACATACAGCTGGCTGGGAATACGCTGTATCGTCAGGACAGAACAGCGGCGTCTGGTAATACAAGGGGAGGAGGACTATGTATTTTCGTAAATAACAGCTGGTGCCAGATATCTAAGGAAGTCTTGAGATTTTGCTCACCTGAGGTAGAGTATCTCATGATAACATCCCATGGAGCACCATTAAATCCATTATTTAAAAAATGGAAAGAATATGGCACCACAACAAACCTGCCAAGAGAGGGCCGCCCACCAAAACTCACGGACCAGGCAAAGAGGGCATTAATCAGAGAGGCAACAAAGATATCAACGATAACCCTGAAGGAACTGCAAAGCTCCAAAGCAAAGATTGGAATATCTGTCCATAGGATCACTTTAAGCCATACACCCCACATAGCTGGGTTTTTTGGAAAAGTGTCCAGAAAAGTGCTTAAAGAAAAAATAAGCAAACATGTTTGGTGTTTACCAAAATGCATGTGGGAGACTCCCCAGACATATGGAAGAAGGTACTCTGGTCAGGTGAGACTAAAATTGAGCTTTTTAGCCATCAAGGAAAACCCAATGTCTGGTACAAACCCAACACCTCTCATCACCCCGAGAATACCATCCCCACAATGAACCATGGTGGTGGCAGCATCATGCTGTGGGGATGTTTTTTGTCGGCAGGGACTGGGAAACTGGTCAGAATTGAAGGAATGATGGATGGTGCTAAATACAGGGTAATTCTTGAGGGAAATTTGTTTCAGTCTTCCAGAGATTTGAGACTGGGACGGAGGTTCACCTTCCAGCAGGACAATGACCCTAAGCATACTGCTAAAGCAACACTTGATTGGTTTAAGGGGAAACATTTAAATGTCTTGGAATGGCCTAGTCAAAGCCCAGACCTCAATCCAATTGAGAATCTGTGGTATGACTTAAAGACTGCTGTACACCAGCAGAACCCATCCAACTTAAAGGAGCTGGAGCAGCATTGCCTTGAAGATTGGGCAAAAATCCCAGTGGCTAGATGTGCCAAGCTTATAGAGACATACCCCAAGAGACTTGCAGCTGTAATTGCTGCAGAGGTGGCTCTACAAAGTATTGATTTTTGGGGGGGTGAATAGTTATGCATGCTCAAATTTTCAGTTTTTTTGTCTTATTTCTTGTTTGGTTCAGAATAAAAAATATGTTGCATCTTTAAAGTGGTAGGGATGTTGTGTAAATGAAATTATACAAACCACCCAAAAATACATTTTAAATCTAGGTTGTAAGGCAACAAAATAGGAAAAATACCAAGGAGGGTGAATACTTTTGCAAGCCACTGTGTCAAATGACCTGGCCTCCACAATCACCTGACCTCAACCCAACTGAGATGGTTTGGGATGAGTTGAATCACAGAGAGAAGGAAAAGCAGCCAACAAGTACTCAGCATATGTGGGAACTCCTTCAAGACTGTTGCAAAAACATTCCTCATTAAGCTGGTTGAGAGAATGCCAAGAGTGTGCAAAGCTGTCATCAAGGCAAAGGGTGGCTACTTTGAAGAATTTGTTTAACCCTTTTTTGGTTAGTACATGATTCCATATGTGTTATTTCATAGTGTTGATGTCTCACTGTTATTCTACAATTTAGAAAATAGTAAAATAAAGTAAAACCTTGAATGAGTAGGTGTGTCCAAACTTTTGACTGGTACTGTATATATACAGTGGGGAGAACAAGTATTTGATACACTGCCGATTTTGCAGGTTTTCCTACTTACAAAGCATGTAGAGGTCTGTAATTTTTATCATAGGTACACTTCAACTATGAGAGACGGAATCTAAAACAAAAATCCAGAAAATCACATTGTATGATTTTTAAGTAATTAATTTGCATTTCATTGCATGACATAAGTATTTGATACATCAGAAAAGCAGAACTTAATATTTGGTACAGAAACCTTTGTTTGCAATTACAGAGATCATACGTTTCCTGTAGTTCTTGACTAGGTTTGCACACACTGCAGCAGGGATTTTGGCCCACTCCTCCCTACAGATCTTCTCCAGATCCTTCAGGTTTCGGGGCTGTCGCTGGGCAATACGGACTTTCAGCTCCCTCCAAAGATTTTCTATTGGGTTCAGGTCTGGAGACTGGCTAGGCCACTCCAGGACCTTGAGATGCTTCTTACGGAGCCACTCCTTAGTTGCCATGGCTGTGTGCTTTGTGTCGTTGTCATGCTGGAAGACCCAGCCACGACCCATCTTCAATGCTCTTACTGAGGGAAGGAGGTTGTTGGCCAAGATCTCGCGATACATGGCCCCATCCATCCTCCCCTCAATACGGTGCAGTCGTCCTGTCCCCTTTGCAGAAAAGCATCCCCAAAGAATGATGTTTCCACCTCCATGCTTCACGGTTGGGATGGTGTTCTTGGGGTTGTACTCATACTTCTTCTTCCTCCAAACACGGCGAGTGGAGTTAGACCAAAAAGCTCTATTTTTGTCTCATCAGACCACATGACCTTCTCCCATTCCTCCTCTGGATCATCCAGATGGTCATTGGCAAACTTCAGACAGGCCTGGACATGCACTGGCTTAAGCAGGGGGACCTTGCGTGCGCTGCAGGATTTTAATCCATGACGGCGTAGTGTGTTACTAATGGTTTTCTTTGAGACTGTGGTCCCAGCTCTCTTCAGGTCATTGACCAGGTCCTGCCATGTAGTTCTGGGCTGATCCCTCACCTTCCTCATGATCATTGATGCCCCACGAGGTGAAATCTTGCATGGAGCCCCAGACCGAGGGTGATTGACCGTCATCTTGAACTTCTTCCATTTTCTAATAATTGCGCCAACAGTTGTTTCCTTCTCACCAAGCTGCTTGCCTATTGTCCTGTAGCCCATCCCAGCCTTGTGCAGGTCTACAATTTTATCCCTGATGTCCTTACACAGCTCTCTGGTCTTGGCCATTGTGGAGAGGTTGGAATCTGTTTGATTGAGTGTGTGGACAGGTGTCTTTTATACAGGTAACGAGTTCAAACAGGTGCAGTTAATACAGGTAATGAGTGGAGAACAGGAGGGCTTCTTAAAGAAAAACTAACAGGTCTGTGAGAGCCGGAATTCTTACTGGTTGGTAGGTGATCAAATACTTATGTCATGCAATAAAATGCAAATTAATTATTTAAAAATCATACAATGTGATTTTCTGGATTTTTGTTTTAGATTCCGTCTCTCACAGTTGAAGTGTACCTATGATAAAAATTACAGACCTCTACATGCTTTGTAAGTAGGAAAACCTGCAAAATCGGCAGTGTATCAAATACTTGTTCTCCCCACTGTATATACATAACACAATTGTCATCTCATTGTTATTATTCATGTCTTGTCAATGTTTATTTACTATTATAATATATTAAAAATGTTTTATAAAGATTTTTTTACGCTCTTTTCAGTACTGGTATCATTTTGGCATTCTGATAGGTTTTCCATAATCGCTGATTTCACTGATGTGTCAGTGTTTACGTTGTTGCTTTCTAATGTTTGAGAAATGTTCTTTCAGGCTGACGCTTGCTTCTTTCTACCGGATAAGGTAAGTCCATTAGGTTTCTGAGTTTTCCACTGGGGGTTTTGTTTCATGGGTTTTTAACAGGTGTCTCTGGTTCCTTTTGTAGGTTCTCGTTTGGTGTTTATACTATGTATGACCGTGGCTGGTCATGTTTTCCAAGTACAGCTGCTAGTTGCCATTTGTTGTCTTGTCTGATTCTGAGTGGTTCTGCTTCCTTCATGACCGAAAGCTGACGTGTGCCTTGATCAAAGTAGTGGTTTTGTTTCTGTTGTCTGCTTGTGAGACGGATCCAGACATGCTGATAGAGTCTCTCTGTTGTCATCTTGTGAGACGGAGCCTGACATGCTGATAGAGTCTCTCTGTTGTCATCTTGTGAGACGGAGCCTGACATGCTGATAGAGTCTCTCTGTTGTCATCTTGTGAGACAGAGCCTGACATGCTGATAGAGTCTCTCTGTTGTCATCTTGTGAGACGGAGCCTGACATGCTGATAGAGTCTCTCTGTTGTCATCTTGTGAGACGGAGCCTGACATGCTCATAGAGTCTCTCTGTTGTCATCTTGTGAGACGGAGCCTGACATGCTGATAGAGTCTCTCTGTTGTCATCTTGTGAGACGGAGCCTGACATGCTGATAGTCTCTCTGTTGTCATCTTGTGAGACGGATCCTGACATGCTGATAGAGTCCTGGCTTTAACAATCTCTTTGATGTCAGAAACATTGTCTTCAGCCTCTTTCAGCCTCTTTCCTATTAGTAGTTGTGCAGGTGAGAGACCTACTCCATCCAGGAGTGTGTTTAGTGTACTCAAGGAGAATTATGTCTCGTGTTTCAACTATTCAATTATGTCTCGTGTTTCAACTGTTTTTTTCACAGTCTGAACTGCTCTCTCAGCTCGGCCGTTTGACTTTGGGAAATCTCGGCCTCGACGTGACATGTTTGAACTCCCAGCTGGAAGAGAACTCTGACATTTCTTGATTCATCAACTGTCTTCCATTGTCGGAGCACAAAACGTCGGTCAACCCCATGCCTTGCTGAGATCGACTTTAGTTCTGTAATGATGTGTTTACTTGTTGTTCCACTGAGCTTGGAAATTTCTGGGTATTTTGAGTAGTAATCCTCACATAGTAGATAGTCTGTGTTGTTGTAATGGCAAAGTTCCACTCCAACTTAGGCCCAAGCTCTCTCAGGGATTGGTTGAGACATGAGCGAGTCTCTTTGGTTTTAGTGTTTTTTGCAGACCGCACATTTTGTTGCAACATTAGCCATGCCCGGCCAGAACAGAACATCCCTTGTTCGTTCCATACAAATTATAAACGTTTCTAAAAAGTGTTGAACTTTAGAACAGCAGTCCATCTGCGTATGTCAAGTCCTCTCTGAAGGTCCAGTAGTGCCCTATTTTCTTTGCAACTTTCCGTCTCGTGTCTGGCCATCCTTTTTTAACTGTTTCTGTGACCAGTCTTAATTCTTCATCTTCTGCTGTTGACGTTTTGATTTGCTGCACGTTTTGATTTGCTGAACAAACTCTATATGTATGTTGTAATATGATGTTACAGGAGTGTCATCGGAAGAATTCTGAGAAGGTTAGTGAAAAAATTAATATATTTTGGTGATGATAACGTTATCGCTCCCGTTGCCTTGAATTCATGCTGGGGTAACGTTTGCACATGTGGTATGCTAATATAACGATATATTGTGTTTTCGCTGTAAAACGCTTAGAAAATCTGAAATATTGTCTGAATTCACAAGATCTGTGTCTTTCCATTGCTATGCTTTGTCTATTTTTATGAAATGTTTTATGATGAGTAAATTGGTAATACACGTTGCTCTCTGTATTTATTCTAGTCGAGTTGTGATGGTGGGTGTAATTGTAAACTATGATTTCTACCTGAAATATGCAAATTTTTCTAACAAAACCTATCCTATACAATAAATATGTTATCAGACTGTCATCTGATGAGGTTTTTTCTTGGTTAGTGGCTATCAATATCTTTATTTGGCCGAATTGGTGATAGCTACTGGTGGAGAGAAAAAATGGTGGACAAAGAAAAATGGTGTCTTTTGCTAACGTGGTTAGCTAATAGATTTACATATTGTGTCTTACCTGTAAAACATTTTAAAAATCAGAAATGATTGCTGGATTCACAAGAAGTGGATCTTTCATCTGGTATCTTGGACTTGTGATTGAATGATATTTAGATGCTACTATTTACTTGTGACGCTATGCTAGCTATGCTATTCAGCTTTTTTACTGGTGGGGGGGTGGGGGGTGCTCCCGGATCCGGGTTTCTGAGGCGGTAGAAGTTAATTTGGAGACGATATTTTCCAAAGTGGAAACAGCACCCCCTAGATTGAGAAAAGGTTAAAAGAGCTTTTCCGAACGTACCGTGAGCCAAGAGAAAAATCTGACGTACCTGAGGCATATCTTTTTTTACGACAGTGCTAGGACATACAGAGTCAAGGACATACAGAGTCAAGGACATACAGAGTCAAGGACAAACAGAGTGCAAGGACATACAGAGTCAAGGACATACAGAGTCAAGGACAAACAGAGTCAAGGACAAACAGAGTCAAGGACAAACAGAGTCAAGGACAAACAGAGTCAAGGACAAACAGAGTCAAGGACAAACAGAGTCAAGGACAAACAGAGTCAAGGACAAACAGAGTCAAGGACAAACAGAGTCAAGGACAAACAGAGTCAAGGACAAACAGAGTCAAGGACATACAGAGTCAAGGACATACAGAGTCAAGGACATACAGAGTCAAGGACAAACAGAGTGCAAGGACAAACAGAGTGCAAGGACAAACAGAGTGCAAGGACAAACAGAGTGCAAGGACAAACAGAGTCAAGGACAAACAGAGTCAAGGACAAACAGAGTCAAGGACAGATGCTAATGTGACTGATCTAAATCATAAAGCAAAAGACTGTGAGTTTCAACAACTTACCGAGTCACTGATAAGGGACAGAATTGTGTGTGGAATCACAAAATGACCAAGAAGCAGATTACTCAGAAAGAAACAGATCTGCTACTAGCTAGAGCAATAGACATTTGCCATTCTAGTGAATTGAGCCAGAGCCAGTTGAAAATGCTTCATGATGAAGTTGAGGTGTCCAGCAAGTGTCCAGCATACGGTCAGATATGTAAAATTATGCCAAAATCCGCTCCTCACTCACACAGACAGAAAAGCGGAGGATTCACGGCATTCAATCAAATGTATTTATAGAGCTCTTCTTACATCAGCTGATGTCACAAAGTGCTGTACAGAAACCCAGCCTAAAACCCCAAACAGCAAGAAATGCAGGTGAGCATTGACAGGGAGATGACAGCA
The DNA here is from genome assembly GCF_045679555.1 of Salvelinus alpinus. Lineage (NCBI taxonomy): Eukaryota > Metazoa > Chordata > Actinopteri > Salmoniformes > Salmonidae > Salvelinus > Salvelinus alpinus. Next base: position 7,287,399 of record NC_092095.1, read on the forward strand.
GGAAATGAGGACATGTTCATTGGGACAATTGAAGTGAATGAGAGCTTGTCTGCAAATGAGGTCAGAGCAATACCAGAAATGTCAGAGCCAGAGGACAAAGCAGTGCTTCAGAGGTTCATGGGAATGTTGCAGTATCTCGCAAATCTCTCAGAGATTCCTCACAGACTGTCAAAAGAGATACGCTCAACTTGAAAAATATCTACTGACGATAGTAGCTGTGAGAAGTTTTATCAATACCTGCATGGAAACCAGATCCAGGTGGAGTCTGACCAACAAACAATATTCAATAAGTCACTCCAGAAAACATCCATCCAGACTACATTTGACATACAAACCAGGAAAGAAGTTGCACATAACTGATGCACAGAGCCAAGCATACCTGAAGGAACAGCAAGAGAAATTGCTTGATGGTGAGCTGGATGTTTTATTTAACCAGGCAAGTCAGTTAAGAACAAATTCTTATTTACAATGACAGCCTAGGAACAGTGGGTTAACTGCCTTGTTCATGGGCAGAACAACAGATTTTTTACCTTTTCAGCTCGGGGATTTGATCTGGCAACCTTTCGGTTACTAGTCCAACGCTGTAGCCACTTGGCTACCTGCCGCTGGATGTAAACTACATCACTCAATAACTGTTTCATAAGAGACGAGCAAGAATTGAGTACTAGGCAGTTTAATTTGGCAATGTCAAAAAAAAAAGTGCTAACAGCTCCCCCTATTGACAAACGGTTAAACTGCCTCATACTCAATTCTTGCTCGTACAATATGCATATTATTATTACTATTGGATAGAAAACAATCTCTAGTTTCTAAAACCGTTTGAATTATGTCTGTGGGTGAACCAGAACTCTTTCTGCAGCGAAATCCATGACAGGAACTGCGAAGGTCTGAAAACGAGGCTCTGTTCTCAGATCAGTTTAAAGCTCTGTATGTATCCTATGGGTCGACATGAACTGCACCCGCCTTCCCCTGGATGTCAGTAACCAATGAGAAGTGGAATGGAGTGTCTACGTAGTTCTCAGAGCTTATAAAAGGCCAAGGAACGAAGTGAGCTCTCTTTTCGTCGTTCGTCATTGCGCAAAGCAGGACCTCAAGATGGCATTTTGAAACGCTCAGTTATCGGCCTTAGCTATATCCGTCTGTAATTTAATTCGATATAGGTGTTAGAAACATCATAACGAAGTTATTTTAAACCAAGTTATATCAGTTTATGCGAGTATATTGCTATTTTCGGAATTTCCTTAGTATTGCGTTTTGGGGATTTGGGCATGTTGTGGCCACATAGCTAATGTTAGCTGCTAATTCCGAAGTTGAAGACGACGTTTTACAACCAAGCAACGATTATTTTGGACAAAGGACACCTTGCCCAAGATTCTGATGGAAGCTCGTCCAAAAGCTAGTATTTACTTGTGACGCTATGCTAGGCTATGCTAGTCAGCTTTTTTACTGTGGGGGGTGCTCCCGGATCCGGGTTTGGGAGG
>NC_092095.1:7288979-7303979 GCF_045679555.1 Salvelinus alpinus
GAATTAGAGGTTAATACGTCATCGTCAAAAGTATTGAATACATCGATTGCATCATCACTGACTACGTGCAGGAATGTGGCACATTTCACTTTTTAAGATTTCTCTGAGCCACAGGAGATGATATAAAGATTGAATTTTCGGCTAGATTTCCTTTTACGCTCAGAGTTGCTGGTTCCATGTTTCAGAACGTTGAGCTTTTTAAAACTTTTTATCTTCTGACACCATGTAGTATATTAGAACACTAAGGCAGGGTTGCGGGGAGAAGAACAATGTTAATCTGATGTCATGGTCAAGTGCAAGTCCAGAGGATCACAGTAGGAATTAGTAACAGCGCCACCCTCAGGCACTCCAGGTAATTACATGTACATACATGACAGAAAGAAAGAAAGAAAGTGATAGAGAGACGGAGAGAGAGCGGAGACTCATTTCTGAGAATCTCTGCAGAGGTGCCACTGCAATTTACCATCGATTGGTTCACCCTGCAGCTCCTCTTGACTCTCTGAAATTACAATGATTTCAGACAAAACACTGGCAAACAACACAGAGATGGCTTATGAGACGAACAACAAAGATATATTAGTTTGTGCCAGAGCCGGATTTAGACTTTTATTATCAGAAGTGAGAAGTACTGTGGCAAATAGTGACATTGTGAAGCTCGGCAAGGTTCAACATTTTTCATTCAAAGGAACTATGCGTGAGTTCCTGGAATGTTCCGCTAGCAACCAGATGTTAATGTTTCCCCCCCCACCCCTTTTTGCCCTCAGAACGGCTTCAATTCGTCGGGGCATGGACTCTACAAGGTGTCGAAAGCATTCCACAGGGATGCTGGCCCATGCTGACTCCAATGCTTCCCTCAGTTGTATCATGTTGGCTGGATGTCCTTTGGGTGGTGGGTCATTCTTGATACACACGGGAAACGGTGTAATGTGATAAACCCAGGAGCGTTGCAGTTCATGACACACTCAAACCGGGCCCCTACTACCATACCCCGTTCAAAGGCTCTTACATTGTGATTGTTGGCACACAGACACAATCCATGTCCCAATTGTCTCATGGCCTAAAAAGCCCTTCTTTGACATAACTCCTCCTCTTCATCTATAATGATTGAAGTGGATTTAACAAGTAAAAATAAGAGATCATAGCTTTCACCTGGATTCACCTGGTCAGTCTCATGGAAAGAGCAGGTGTTCCTAATGTTTTGTAGACTCAGTATAAAGCTACTAGCTAGCATTTTCTCGCAGTACAGTGATACAGAAATTTTAGTGTTTTTTTTCCCAGTGGTACTACAGAGAATATTGTCAGCCATGCTTGAAGGGGGTCTAGGGTGTATTCATTAGTTCAACAGTTGCAATTTCCATACAAGAGTTTCTATTGGACAAATTCAGGTATGTTTATCCCCGTTTCATTCCGTTTGCTTCTGTTTATGAAACTTTTTTTCAACAGAATCAGTGGAATGAATACTCCTCTGATCACGCGTAAACACAGCTCACTTTCATAGCAGCCACGTTCTATTCCTTCTCGCATCTATGCGCTCCCCTCCCCATTTTCCCTTTGTTTGTGGACTTCAACACATCAGCTGTATGTGACCAGGTGAAAAAAAAACTTTCAGAGCCAAAACCCAAAATCATAACCGCTACACACAGCCTACATCGTTGTAACAATATTAGCTAAAGTAAAATCCTAGTCAACATAGCTAATAGAATACGGGTTTAGCCTCCTACTCAGTCCCAGATGCTAATATATGCATATTATTATTAGTATTGGATAGAAAACACTCAGAAGTTTCTAAAACTGTTTGAATCATGTCTGTGACTATAACAGAACTTATTTGGCAGGCAAAACCCCGAGGACAAACCATTCAGATTTGATTTTTTTGAGGTCACTCTCTTTTCAATGAATTTTCATTGGGAATCCAGATTTCGAAGGGACCTTCCTGCAGTTCCTATCACTTCCACTGGATGTCAACAGTCTTTAGAAATTGCTTGAGGTTTTTCCTTTGAGAAATGAAGAAGCAGCCATGTTCACACATTGTTTTCCTCCGGTATTGAACACAGATCATCCTGTCTTCAATTTTATCAATTATTTATGTTAAAAAATATCTAAAGTTGTATTACAAAATTAGTTTGAAATGTTTGGACAAAGCTTATAGGTAACTTTTGTGGTCATGTTGAGCGAGTTTTACCGGTGTTTTTCTGGATCAAACGCGCCAAATAAATGTACATTTTGGATATATATCAACGGAATTAATCGAAGAAAAGGACCATTTGTGATGTTTATGGGACATATTGGAGTGACAACAGAAGAAGCTCGTCAAAGGTAAGGCATGAATTATATCTTTATTTCTGCATTTTGTGTTGCGCCGGGAGGGTTGAAATATGATGGTCTGTGATTGTATGCTGGGGTGTTTGCTGGGGTGGTCCTTTGCTTTCGCCGTAAAGCATTTTTGAAATCTGACACGTTGGCTGGATTCACAACAAGTGTAGCTTTAATTTGGTATATTGAATGTGTGATTTCATTTTTATAGTAATTTATTTAAATTCGGCGCTCTGCATTTTCACTGGATGTTGGCCAGGTGGGACGCTAGCGTCCCTAATATCCCAGAGAGGTTTTAATGAATGAACACTTAACAAAAACAACAAAATCAACGGACGAAACGTGAAGCTATACAAATAGTGCAGACAGGCAACTAAACATAGACAAGATCCCACAAACACAAAAGGGAAATGGCTGCCTAAATATGATCCACAATCAGAGACAGCGATAAACAGCTGCCTCTGATTGGCAACAATATCAGGCCACCATAGACATACAAATACACCTAGATGACCACCCAAGTCACCATCGTGCCCCAACCAACACAGAGAAAAAACAGCTTACTATGTTCAGGGCGTGACACATGCCATTCTCCAGGCAGCCTACAGACAGGCCTTCTTGTGGACAGCCCATTGCAGCCTTGACTCAGGACAGAGAGAGACTGCGAGTGCAGTCTGTATCACTACTGCTAAAACAGCCCCTGAGTCTCAAACCCGCTAGGCCAGCACTAATAACCGCTGTACTCCTCCAGCCCCTAGTCCCTGGACTCTTCAGTCCCCTGGTCCCTCGGTCCTCCAGCCCCTAGTCCCTGGACTCTTCAGTCCCCTGGTCCCTCGGTCCTCCAGCCCAGTGTCTCCAGCCCCTAGTCCCTGTACTCTTCAGTCCCCTAGTCCCTCGGTCCTCCAGCCCAGTGTCTCCAGCCCCTAGTCCCTGTACTCTTCAGTCCCCTGGTCTCCTGGTCCTCCAGCCCAGTGTCTCCAGCCCCTAGTCCCTGTACTCTTCAGTCCCCTGGTCCCTCGGTCCTCCAGCCCAGTGTCTCCAGCCCCTAGTCCCTGTACTCTTCAGTCCCCTGGTCCCTCGGTCCTCCAGCCCAGTGTCTCCAGTCCCTAGTCCCTGTACTCTTCAGTCTCCTGGTCCCCTGGTCCCTCGGTCCTCCAGCCCAGTGTCTCCAGCCCCTAGTCCCTGTATTCTTCAGTCTCCTGGTCCCTCGGTCCTCCAGCCCAGTGTCTCCAGCCCCTAGTCCCTGTACTCTTCAGTCCCCTGGTCCCTCGGTCCTCCAGCCCAGTGTCTCCAGCCCCTAGTCCCTGTACTCTTCAGTCTCCTGGTCCCTCGGTCCTCCAGCCCAGTGTCTCCGTCCCCTAGTCCCTGTACTCTTCAGTCCCCTGGTCCCTCGGTCCTCCAGCCCAGTGTCTCCAGCCCCTAGTCCCTGGACTCTTCAGTCCCCTGGTCTCCTGGTCCCTCAGTCCTCCAGCCCAGTGTCTCCAGCCCCTAGTCCCTGTACTCTTCAGTCCCCTGGTCCCTCGGTCCTCCAGCCCAGTGTCTCCAGCCCCTAGTCCCTGGACTCTTCAGTCCCCTGGTCCCTCGGTCCTCCAGCCCAGTGTCTCCAGCCCCTAGTCCCTGTACTCTTCAGTCCCCTGGTCCCTCGGTCCTCCAGCCCAGTGTCTCCAGCCCCTAGTCCCTGTACTCTTCAGTCTCCTGGTCCCCTGGTCCTCCAGCCCAGTGTCTCCGGCCCCTAGTCCCTGTACTCTTCAGTCTCCTGGTCCCCTGGTCCCTCGGTCCTCCAGCCCAGTGTCTCCAGCCCCTAGTCCCTGGACTCTTCAGTCTCCTGGTCCCCTGGTCCTCCAGCCCAGTGTCTCCAGCCCCTAGTCCCTGTACTCTTCAGTCTCCTGGTCCCTCGGTCCTCCAGCCCAGTGTCTCCAGCCCCTAGTCCCTGTACTCTTCAGTCTCCTGGTCCCCTGGTCCCTCGGTCCTTCAGCCCAGTGTCTCCAGCCCCTAGTCCTTGTACTCTTCAGTCTCCTGGTCCCCTGGTCCTCCAGCCCAGTGTCTCCAGCCCCTAGTCCCTGTACTCTTCAGTACCCTGGTCCCTCAGGCCCCCAGCTCAGCTTCACTAATCACCCTCCCCAGGTTGTACCCAGATAGTCCCTGAGTACTCGTCAGTTCCCCAGCACAGCCAAGTCCCCCTACTCTCCAGCCCGGCCACTCTAACCCCCTATCCTCTCCTTCTCTAATCCTCCAGTCTATTGTCACTAATCACCCTCCCCGGGCAGGATGTAGCCAGGCCTTCCCTGTCACACTGCCAGTCCAGCGACTCTCCCAAGGCCCGAGTCTCAAACCCCCAGACTTCCACTCCTTAGTATCTGTACTCCCTCCACTCAAGACAGGCAGGCCTGCTCTCTTCATGTCGCCAAGAGAGGGAACGGAGGGAAAAGAGAGGGAAAGTAAGGAAGAAAAGGAGAAAGGCATGCAGCTCTGGGGCTGGCTGACTGGCTGCCCGGCTGCCCGGCTGACGCAGGCTCATTAATGAAGAGCTAAATCAAAAGCAAATACAGTTTGGGCTCCGGCTCCCCACAGATGCACTCCATCACAGGGATGTACTTCCATTATTTAGCAACATAAAAAACAAATCATAGAGCCGGAACTGGGAGGCAAATAGGGGTAGAGAGGGGTATAGAGGGGTAGAGGGGGGTAGAGGGGTTAAAGGGAGCCAGAGAGGGGTATAGAGGGGTAGAGGGGGGTAGAGGGGTGTAAAGGGAGGCAGAGAGGGGTAGAGAGGGGTAGATGGAGGTAGTGAGGGGTAGAGGTAGCCAGAGAGGGGTAGAGAGGGGTAGATGGAGGTAGAGAGGGGTAGAGGTAGCCAGAGAGGGGTAGAGAGGGTAGATGGAGGTAGAGAGGGGTAGATGGAGGTAGAGAGGGGTAGAGGTAGCCAGAGAGGGGTAGAGAGGGAGCCAGAGAGGGGTAGAGAAAGGGGTAGAGAGGGGTTTTAGAGGGGTAGAAAGGATAGAGATAGAGGGAGGTGGAGGATGACAAAGGGAGGTAGAGAGGGGAAGAGGGATGTAGACAGTGGTAGAGGGAGGTAGAGGGATGTAGACAGGGGTATGGGGTGTAGAGGTTGAGGGAGATTGAGGGAGGTTGAGGGAAGTAGAGGGAGGTAGAGATGGGTAGAGGGAGGTAGAGAGGGGTAGAGAGGGGTAGAGGGAGGTAGAGAGGGGTAGAAGGAGGTAGAGAGGGGTAGAGGAGGGGTATAGGAGGGGTAGAGGGAGGTAGAGAGGGGTAGATTGAGGTGAAGAGGGGTAGAGGGAGACAGAGAGGGGTAGAGGGAGGTAGAGGGAGGTAGAGTGGGTAAGAGGGAAGAAGAGAGAGGTAGAGAGGGGTAGAGAGGGGTAGAGGGAGGTAGAGAGGGGTAGAGAGGGGTAGAGGGAGGTAGAGAGGGGTAGAGAAGGAGCCATAGAGGGGTAGAGAGGGGTAGAGGGAGGTAGAGAGGTGTAGAGCGGAGTAGAGAGGGATAGAAGGAGGTAGAGAGGACTAGAGCGGAGTAGAGAGGGGTAGAGAGGGGTAGAGAGGGAGCCAGAGAGGGGTAGCGAGAGGGCGCAAGAGAGCGGTAGAGAGGGGTAGAGAGGGGTAGACGGAGGTAGAGAGGGTAAATGGAGGTAGAGATGGGTAGGACAGGGAAGAGGGAGCCAGAGAGGGGTAGAGAGGGGTAGAGGGAGGTAGAGAGGGTTAGCAGGAGGTAGAGAGGGGTAGAGGGAGGTAGAGGGGGTTAGAAGGAGGTAGAGAGGGTTAGAAGGAGGTAGAGAGGGTTAGAAGGAGGTAGAGAGGGTAGAAGGAGGTAGAGAGGGTAGAATGAGGTAGAGAGGCGTAGAGAGGGGTAGAGGGAGGTAGAGAGGGTTAGAATGAGGTAGAGAGGGGTAGAGAGGGGTAGAGAGGGGTAGAGGGAGGTAGAGGGAGTTGGAGGAGGACAGAGGGAGGTAGAGAGGGGTAGACGGTGGTAAAGGGAGGTAGAGAGGGGGAGAGAGGGGTAAAGCGAGCCAGAGAGAGGTAGAGGGGTAGAGGGAGGTAGAGATGGTTAGAAGGAGGTAGAGAGGGTTAGAAGGAGGTAGAGAGGGTTAGAAGGAGGTCGAGAGGGGTAGAGGGAGGTAGAGAGGGTAGAAGGAGGTAGAGAGGTGTAGAGACGGGTAGAGAGGGGTAGAGAGGGGTAGAGACGGGTAGAGGGAGGTAGAGAGGGGTAGAGCGGAGTAGAGAGGGGTAGAGAGGGGTAGAAGGAGGTAGAGAGGACTAGAGCGGAGTAGAGAGGGGTAGAGAGGGGTAGAGAGGGGTAGAGGGAGGTAGAGAGGGTTAGAAGGAGGTAGAGAGGGGTAGAGAGGGGTAGAGGGAGGTAGAGAGGGTTAGAAGGAGGTATCGAGGGGTAGAGAGGGGTAGAGGGAGGTAGAGAGAGTTAGAAGGAGGTAGAGAGGGGTAGAGGGGGGTAGAGGGAGGTAGAAAGGGGTAGAGAGGGGTAGAGAGGGGTAGAGAGAGGTAGAGAGGGGTAGAAGGGTGTAGAGAGGGGTAAAAGGAGGTAGAGAGGGGTAGAGGGAGGTAGAGAGGGATAGAGAGGGGTTGAAGGAGGTAGAGAGGGGTTGAGGGAGCTGGAGAGGGGTAGAGAGGGGTAGAGAGGGGTAGAGGGAGCTGGAGAGGGGTAGAGAGGGGTAAAGAGTGGCTGGAGAGGGGTAGAAGGAGGTAGAGAGGGGTAGAGAGGGGTAGAGAGGGGTAGAGGGAGGTAGAGGGAGCTGGGAGAGGGGTAGAGGGGTAGAGAGAGGTAGAGGGAGGTAGAGAGGTGTAGAGAGGGGTAGAGGGAGGTAGAGAGGGGTAGAAGGAGGTAGAGATGGGTAGAGAGGGGTAGAAGGAGGTAGAGAGGGGTAGAGGGAGCTGGAGAGGGGTAGAGGGGTAGAAGGAGGTAGAGAGGGGTAGAGGGAGCTGGAGAGGGGTAGAGAGGGGTAGAGAGGGGTAGAGAGAGGTAGAGGGAGGTAGAGAGGTGTAGAGAGGGGTAGAGGGAGGTAGAGAGGGGTAGAAGGAGGTAGAGATGGGTAGAGAGGGGTAGAAGGAGGTAGAGAGGGGTAGAGGGAGGTAGAGAGGGGTAGAGGGAGCTGGAGAGGGGTAGAGGGAGGTAGAGAGGGTAGAGGGAGGTAGAAGGAGGTAGAGGGAGCTGGAGAGGGGTAGAGGGGTAGAGAGGGGTAGAGAGGGGTAGAGATGGGTAGAGAGAGGTAGAGAGGGGTAGAGAGGGGTAGAGAGGGGTAGAGAGGGGTAGATAGGGGTAGAGAGGGAGCCAGAGAGGGGTAGAGAGGGGTAGAGAGGGGTAGAAGGAGGTAGAGGGGGCTAGAGGGAGCTGGAGAGGGGTAGAGAGGGGTAGAGAGGGGTAGAAGGAGGTAGAGAGGGGTAGAGGGAGGAGTAGAGGGGTAGAGAGGGGTAGAGGGAGCTGGAGAGGGGTAGAGAGGGGTAGAGAGGGGTAGGATAGCGTGTGTAACACTACTTTTCCTATGCCCTTTAAAGCCTCATCACCTGGGACAGACAAAATGAACAGACTGATTCAAAAAAATAAAAACTGATCATTTTAAAACTCTTTGGTTATCTATAGTTTAATCATTTCCCTGAAAACGTTTATTTTTATTAATGTCTTTCTCAGCAGTAAATCATGTCTCGTTAGTCTCCAACTTCCTCCTGGTCCCTCTCTAGATTAAAGAATCAGCAGAGTTGCAGAATTATTGTTAATGGGATCTTTATTAGTGGAATTATTGTCTACGGAGAAAGTAATAATTTAGTTCTCAATGTCAAGAAACTATAGTGTACAATGCCATCTAATAAGAACTTAAACTAAGGAATTAATTATTCTTTATCACACTGGTTCCATCCCCACCTCTCTGATTGGTCTAATCATCACTGAGATCTCACAGGAATTATATACTGTATGTGGGCAGAGCGAGAAAGAGAGATAGAGATAGAGACAGCAGACACAGGGAGACAGAGAGAGACAGAGAGAGACAGAGAGAGAGAGAGACAGACAGAGAGAGACAGAGAGAGAGAGAGAGAGAGAGAGAGAGAGAGAGAGAGACAGACAGAGAGAGAGAGACAGAGAGAGAGAGACAGAGAGAGAGAGACAGAGACAGAGAGACAGAGACAGAGAGAGAGAGACAGAGAGAGAGAGACAGAGACAGAGAGAGAGAGACAGAGAGAGAGAGACAGAGACAGAGAGAGACAGAGAGAGACAGAGAGAGAGAGAGAGACAGAGAGAGACAGAGAGAGACAGAGAGAGAGAGAGAGAGAGAGAGAGAGAGACAGAGAGAGAGAGAGACAGAGAGAGACAGAGAGAGAGAGAGACAGACACAGAGACAGAGAGAGAGAGACAGACACAGAGACAGAGAGAGAGAGAGACAGACACAGAGACAGAGAGAGAGAGACAGACACAGAGACAGAGAGAGAGAGAGAGACAGAGAGACAGAGAGACAGAGAGACAGAGAGACAGAGAGACAGAGAGACAGAGAGACAGAGAGACAGAGAGACAGAGAGACAGAGAGACAGAGAGACAGAGAGACAGAGAGACAGAGAGAGAGAGAGAGAGAGAGAGAGAGACAGAGAGAGAGAGAGAGAGAGAGAGAGAGAGAGGGAGAGGGAGAGAGAGAGAGAGAGAGACAGTGATGACCTGGTGCTGCTGTCTCCCACTAAAGAGGGGTTACAGCAGCACCTAGATCGTCTTCACAGATTCTGTCAGACCTGGGCTCTGACCGTTAACCTAAAAAAAACAAATATAATGATATTCCAAAAAAGGTCGGGAAATAAGGATGACAAATATAAATTCTATTTGGACACAGTTCCTTTAGAACACACCAAAAACTACACATACTGTACATACACACATACACACGTTCACTCAAACACACATGCGTACACACACAAAAACTGTACACACACACAGACACGTTGCCAAAGCGTGCCCTCGTGTGTGTGTGTGTAGCTGTGAGTGTGAGTGTGCGTGTGTTTGTGTGGGCGCCTCTGGCATGGATCATGCATGTCTGTATCTGGAGCCAGATGAAACCATCTCCTGATGTGTCAGCCCAGCAGTACTAATGACATGGACACTTAACCAGCCTGGACCCTCCTAACCCAACCTGGACCCTCCTAACCCAACCTGGACCCTCCTAACCCAGCCTGGACCCTCCTAACCCAGCCTGGACCCTCCTAACCCAGCCTGGACCCTCCTAACCTAGCCTGGACCCTCCTAGTCTGGACCCTCCTAACTCAGCCTAGACCCTCCTAACTCAGCCTGGACCCTCCTAACCCATCCTGGACCCTCCTAACCCAGCCTGGACCCTCCATAACCAGCATGGACCTTCCTAACCCAGCCTGGACCCTCCTAACCCAGCCTGGACCTTCCTAACCCAGCCTGGACCTTCTTAACCCAGCCTGGACCCTCCTAACCCAGCCTGGACCCCCCTAACCCAGCCTGGACCCTCCTAACCCAGCCTGGACCCTCCTAACCCAGCCTGGACCCTCCTAACCCAGCCTGGACCCTCCTAACCCAGCCTGGACCCTCCTAACCCAGCCTGGACCCTCCTAACCCAGCCTGGACCTTCCTAACCCAGCTTGGACCTTCTTAACCCAGCCTGGACCCTCCTAACCCAACCTGGACCTTCCTAACCCAGCCTGGACCCTCCTAACCCAGCCTGGACCCTCCTAACCCAGCCTGGACCCTCCATAACCAGCCTGGACCTTCTTAACCCTGCCTGGACCCTCCTAACCCAGCCTGGACCCTCCTAACCCAGCCTGGACCCTCCTAACCCTGCCTTGACCCTCCTAACACAGCCTGGACCCTCCTAGCCTGGACCCTCCTAACCCAGCCAGGACCCTCCTAACCCAGCCTAGAACCTCCTAACCCAGCCTGGACCCTCCATTCCCAGCCTAGTCCCTCCTAGCCTAGACCCTCCTTACCCAGCCTCAACCCTCCTAACCCAGCCTACACCCTCCTAACCCAGCCTGGACCCTCCTAACCACGCCTGGACCCTCCTAACCACGCCTGGACCCTCCTAACCACGCCTGGACCCTCTTAACCCAGCCTGGTCCTACAGGTTGCACCTGGCCACCTCCTAACCCATGCTAACCCCTGGCCATGCGTACCTCGATGGACGCCGAGTGGGCACAGGTTGAGTTTAGACGACAAAAACCTAGGTGTATAAGCTAAGGTTGTAATGGTTGTTGAATTCCTAACCATACCACGTGGAGCATTGGCTACACGGAGGGAAATGGTTAAACTCTGAGACTATCGATCCTGACAGAATAAGAGCAAATCTTAGATACTAATTACTAGTTTGCAGCTAGAAATGATGTCAACCTGGGATGCGAAGACCGACAACCGCCGAAAAATCTATTCTATAAGAACATTTCTGAATGGTACTTTGAAGTATTCATTCTAACCACGAAAGACTTCAGGGAAGAGAGAGAGAGAGACGCTCGGATGAACTTTCCAACAGAAGGACTGATGTTTCCAACAGAGATCACAATGACACACTGAGCGTAAATATCTATTGATTGCAGTTATTCCCAAATGAGTGAGCGTTCATGTGCAAAGGATTAGCATTTCAATTCATATAATTATCAACTGTGTAGTTGACTCCTTTTTTGTTTTTCCCACTGTTCTCAGGCCACACCCACTTCCCTTTGTCCACCAAGCCGTCATATCTGCATAACCCACTAGGGAGCCTCCCCTATCATTTCCTTGTAACCATACCTGTAACGCTCGTCTAAGTCGTCCTCCTCATCTGACGAGGAGAGGCGAGAAGGATCGGACCAATATGGAGCGTTGGTTGAATACATAATGAATTTATTAAATCAAGACGACGAACACGAAGAACACTTGATAACTACAAAACAATAAACGATGTGAACAAACCTGAACTAGAGAACATATAACATGAACGCACAAACAGGAAGGAACACACGAAAATGAATGAATGAACGAAACGAAACATTACCGTGTGGTGCGACATACACAGACACAGCAACAATCACCCACAAACAAACAGTGAGAACAGCCTACCTTAATATGGTTCTCAATCAGAGGAAACGTCAAACACCTGCCTCTAATTGAGAACCATATCAGGCAACACATTTAACCCAACATAGAAACACATAACATAGAATGCCCACCCCAACTCACGCCCTGACCAACTAAACACATACAAAAACAAGGAAAACAGGTCAGGAACGTGACAATACCTACTGTTTGTTTATGCATTTCTGTGATTATTTAGTAGGCTAGTAAATAAATGATTAGGACAATTGATGTATGGATGATTCATAGTAAAGGCTGGGTTTGTGCAAAAAAAACAACTATTTACGACGTTTGGAATGAGACTAACGTGAGGTAAAGAATAATTAATTAATTAGAAGATTAATTGATGAGATATTTAAATATCTGAAGAGTTATATTCGGAAAATGATAACTTTGTAATCTGAATATTTTCCGTGGTGCCCCGACATCCTAGTTCATTAAATTTACATGATTAGTTTAATCACGTAATAATAATTACAGAGAATTGATTTGATAAAATAACAGTCTTCACTTTAATGATGCCAGACACGACACCAGCCTTGTCCTATAGGTAGTTACACCTGGTCTCTCCTAACCCAGCCTGGTCCAACAGGTAGTTACACCTGGTCTCTCCTAACCCAGCCTGGTCCAACAGGTAGTTACACCTGGTCTCTCCTAACCCAGCCTGGTCCAACAGGTAGTTACACCTGGTCTCTCTTAACCCAGCCTGGTCCAACAGGTTGTTACACCTGGTCTCTCCTAACCCAGCCTGGTCCAACAAGTAGTTACACCTGGTCTCTCCTAACCCAGCCTGGTCCAACAGGTTGTTACACCTGGTCTCTCCTAACCCAGCCTGGTCCAACAGGTAGTTACACCTGGTCTCTCCTAACCCAGTCTGGTCCAACAGGTAGTTACACCTGGTCTCTCCTAACCCAGCCTGGTCCAACAGGTAGTTACACCTGGTCTCTCCTAACCCAGTCTGGTCCAACAGGTAGTTACACCTGGCCTCTCCTAACCCAGTCTGGTCCAACAGGTAGTTACACCTGGTCTCTCCTAACCCAGTCTGGTACTACAGGTTACTGAGCTCTACACAGAGCAATTTCACATTACCTGGTATCTCTGCCTGTCTATCAATCTGCCGATCCTAATTTACAAAAATCCTTTAAAGAAATGCTAAAGATGCTTCTCTTGCTCATAACAACAGAATGTTTCCTGGATACCAGGTGGTTTCTAGAAGAAAGACAAAGTTTGACACAGGGGTCGTATTTATCAAGCTTCTAGGATCAGGACCGGTCCATTTAATTGTATGTGTCGTTGTCTGAAAGACCTAGTATGAGAGACTAGATACAGACTCCGCCATGGTCTAGGTCTCTCTATATTCATACGGTATGACATCCATCCTGACGGGAAGAGCCTCCACGAATAAGGAAGAGGTCTGATCGGACCTGTTGTCCTGACCTTTATCTGTTATCCTCATTGGTCACCCCCTGTCACCCTGGTGATCAACAATACTATTGCATAGCAACAATATCAGAAGGTGATTACTGTTGCAGAATGAGTCCAGGACTTCATTGTTACTGGCAAGCTGTTGAAGACATCAGTATAGAGGTGTGAAGTTTAAAATATATACTGTATATATATTCATATTAGATGCTAAATTGTATTTTCTAAAACTTTTTATTTATTGAAATTAAAATCATACATTACAAGCTACACTCTAAATCTCTTAGATATGCATGAAAGACTGTGTATCATTAAAATGTGCTAATATGCTATCATTACTTCCGTTAGTGATATTGGATATAAATGAGTCAGTACCATCAATAAGGACTCTTGCTGCTGAGACTAAGAGACGTGATGTACAGTACCGGTCAAACATTTAGAGGCTTTTTCTTTATTTGTTTTATTATATTTTATTTTATTTGAAAGAATAACTCTTCTCCTCCATGACAGAATAACTCTTCTCCTCCATGACAGAATAACTATTCTCCTCCATGACAGAATAACTCTTCTCCTCCATGACAGAATAACTCTACTCCTCCGTGACAGAATAACTCTTCTCCTCCATGACAGAATAACTCTTCTCCTCCATGACAGAATAACTCTTCTCCTCCATGACAGAATAACTCTTTACCTCATTGACAGAATAACTATTCTCCTTCATGACAGAATAACTCTTCTCCTCCATGACAGAATAACTCTTCTCCTCCATGACAGAATAATTATTCTCCTCCATGACAGAATAACGCTTCTCCTCAATGACAGAATAACTCTACTCCTCCATGACAGAATAACTCTTCTCCTCCATGACAGAATAACGATTCTCCTCCATGACAGAATAACTATACTCCTCAATGACAGAATAACTATTCTCCTCAATGACAGAATAACTCTTCTCCTCCATGACAGAATAACTCTTCTCCTCCATGACAGAATAACTATTCTCCTCCATGACAGAATAACTCTTCTCCTCCATGACAGAATAACTATTCTCCTCAATGTCAGAATAACTTTTCTCCTCCATGACAGAATAACTATACTCCTCAATGACAGAATAACTCTTCTCCTCCATGACAGAATAACTCTACTCCTCCATGACAGAATAACTATACTCCTCCATGACAGAATAACTCTTCTCCTCCATGACAGAATAACTATTCTCCTCCATGATAGAATAACTCTACTCCTCCATGACAGAATAACTCTACTCCTCCATGACAGAATAACTCTTCTCCTCCATGACAGAATAACTCTACTCCTCCATGACAGAATAACTCTTCTCCTCCATGACAGAATAACTCTTCTCCTCCATGACAGAATAACTCTTCTCCTCCATGACAGAATAACTCTACTCCTCCATGACAGAATAACTCTTCTCCTCCATGACAGAATAACTCTACTCCTCCATGACAGAATAACTCTACTCCTCCATGACAGAATAACTCTTCTCCTCCATGACAGAATAACTCTACTCCTCCATGACAGAATAACTCTTCTCCTCCATGACAGAATAACTCTTCTCCTCCATGACAGAATAACTCTACATCTCCATGACAGAATAACTCTACTCCTCCATGACAGAATAACTCTACTCCTCCATGACAGAATAACTCTTCTCCTCCATGACAGAATAACTCTACTCCTCCATGACAGAATAACTCTTCTCCTCCATGACAGAATAACTCTTCTCCTCCATGACAGAATAACTCTACATCTCCATGACAGAATAACTCTTCTCCTCCATGACAGAATAACTCTTCTCCTCCATGACAGAATAACTATACTCCTCAATGACAGAATAACTCTTCTCCTCCATGACAGAATAACTATACTCCTCAATGACAGAATAACTATTCTCCTCCATGACAGAATAAATGTCACACCCTGACCTTAGAGATCCCTGTTTATTCTCTATATTTTGGTTAGGTCAGGGTGTGACTAGAGTGGGTACTCTAGTTTTTGTATATCTATGTTTTCTTTTTCTTTCTTGGCCTAGTATGGTTCCCAATCAGAGGCAGCTGTCTATTGTTGTCTCTGATTAGGGATCATACTTAGGCAGCCCTTTATCCCACCTTCAGTTGTGGGATCTTGTTTTTGTTTGGTTGCATTTAATTTTATGTTGTATTGTTTAT
>NC_092095.1:7308979-7416858 GCF_045679555.1 Salvelinus alpinus
GCATGTGCGCAACTGGTCGAAAGAAGTCAGGTGCAGAGATAAGTGAACAGGCTTTAATCAGGGAAACAGCCGGACACAACTGCATCACAACACTACGGCCCGAGGAAAAAGCGAATAGCGCACAAATTACACAAACTTGTACAAAATACAAAAACCACGAGTTACAAATATACCCGGCGCAAAACCAGCCTTAAGCGTCACACACGTAACGACCTAACAATACCACACACAGACATGGGGGGGAACAGAGGATAATATACACGTGGAGTAATGAGGGGATGTAAACCAGGTGTGCGGGAAAACAAGACAAAACAAATGGAAAATGAAAAGTGGAGCGGCGATGGCTAGAAGACCGGTGACGTTGACCGCCGAACGCCGCCCGAACAAGGAGAGGGACCGACTTCGGCGGGAGTCATGACAAATATATATTTTTTTTTTCTCTATAAAATGAATACTCTCCCAAGTAATGGAATAGTAACGTTAGTTCGGATAACCGTGCCAATCCATAAGAGGGAGTACAAATGCCACAGCTCTGAGCCCCAGCTGGTCCCAAGACTAGCTTATCTCTCTTCAAAGAGCCCGTTGAGGGAGATCCAGGCCTTCACCTCAGGAACACATTCCGATACTGTCACGCCCTGACCTTAGAGAGCCTTTTTATGTCTCTATTGTGTTTGGTCGGGGTGTGATTTGGGGTGGGCATTCTATGCTTTGTTTTCTATGTTTCTTTATTTCTATGTTTTGGCCGGGTATGGTTCTCAATCAGGGACAGCTGTCTATCGTTGTCTCTGATTGGGAATCATACTTAGGTAGCCCTTTTTCCCTCCTTTCAGTGTGGGTAGTTGACTTTGTTAGTGGCCTGTATAGCCCAGTTAAAGCTTCACGGTCGTTTCTGTGTTTTTTGTTTTGTAGGTGACATCATTATAATAAAAGTAAGAAGTACGCTTCTTCCTCCACCGGCGACTGCCGTGATAGAACCCACCAAAGGACCAAGCAGCGTGGCCAGGAGGAGCAGGGATCCTGGGCCCGGGAGAAGAGAGAATGGAGGACACCGTGACAGAACTACCCACCACCAAAGGACCAAGCAGCGTGGCCAGGAGGAGCAGGGATCCTGGGCCCGGGAGAAGAGAGAATGGAGGACACCGTGACAGGTACACTTCCAGTCAAAAGTTTGGGGTCATTTAGAAATGTTCTTGTTTTTGAAAGAAAAGCAACATTCCATTTTTGTCCATTAAAATAACATCATATTGACTAGAAATACAGTGTAGACATTGTTCAAGTTGTAAATGACTATTGTAGCTGGAAACGGCAGATTTCTTATGAAATACTTATGTAGACGTACAGAGGCCCATTATCATCTACCATCACTCCTGTTTTGCAATTTCACGTTGTGTTAGCTAATCCAAGTTTATCGTTTTAAAAGGCTAATTGATCATTTGAAAACCCATTTGCAATTATGTTAGCACAGCTGAAAACTGTTGTTCGGATTAAAGAAGCAATAAAACTGGCCTTCTTTAGACTTGTTGAGTATCTGGAGCGTCAGCATTTGTGGGTTCGATTACAGGCTCAAAATGGCCAGAAACAAATAACTTTCTTCTGAAACTCGTCGGTCTATTCTTGTTCTGAGAAATGAAGGCTATTCCATGCGAGAAATTGCCAAGAAACTGAATATCTCGTACAACGCTGTGTCCTACTCTCTTCACAGAACAGCGCAAACTGTCTCTAACCAGAAAATAAAAGAGGAACGGGAGGCCCCGGTGCACGACTGGGCAAGAGACACATTAGAGTGTCTAGTTTGAGAAACAGACGCCTCACAAGTCCTCAACTGGCAGCTTCATTAAAAAGTACCCGCAAAACACCAGTCTCAATGTCAACAGTGAAGAGGCGACTCTGGGATGCTGGCCTTCTAGAAAGAGTTGCAAAGAAAAAGCCATATCTCAGACTGGCCAAAAAAATAAAAGATTAAGATGGGCAAAGGAACACAGACTCTGGACAGAGGAACTCTGATGATCAGACAGATAATCTGCTTCCTCGTTTGTTTATGCCAAGCAGCGCCGAGCAGAGCGCTGAGAGATGAGCTGAGCACTGGGCTGAGAATCATAGCTGTCCCTCTGTGCCTACCCCATATCACTCTATGTTTTCTAATGAACGCATAGACTACACACCAACAACTGGTCCCTGGTCTGACTCACAGCAAAAGACTAGTCCGACTCACAGCAAACGACTGGTCCCTGGTCTGACTCACAGCAAACAACTGGTCTCTGGTCTGACTCACAGCAAACGACTGGTCCCTGGTCTGACTCACAGCAAACAACTGGTCTCTGGTCTGACTCACAGCAAACGACTGGTCTCTGGTCTGACTCACAGCAAACGACTGGTCTCTGGTCTGACTCACAGCAAACGACTGGTCCCTGGTCCGACTCACAGCAAACGACTGGTCTGACTCACAGCAATCGACTGGTCCCTGGTCTGACTCACAGCAAACAACTAGTCCGACTCACAGCAAACAACTGGTCCCTGGTCTGACTCACAGCAAACGACTGGTCCCTGGTCTGACTCACAGCAAACGACTGGTCTCTGGTCTGACTCACAGCTAACGACTAGTCCGACTCACAGCAAACGACTGGTCTGACTCACAGCAAACGACTGGTCCCTGGTCTGACTCAAAGCAAACAACTGGTCCCTGGTCTGACTCAAAGCAAACAACTGGTCCCTGGTCTGACTCACAGCAAACGACTAGTCCGACTCACAGCATACGACTGGTCCCTGGTCTGACTCACAGCAAACGACTAGTCCGACTCACAGCAAACGACTGGTCTGACTCACAGCAAACGACTGGTCTCTGGTCTGACTCACAGCAAACGACTGGTCCCTGGTCTGACTCACAGCAAACGACTAGTCCGACTCACAGCAAACGACTGGTCTGACTCACAGCAAACGACTGGTCTCTGGTCTGACTCACAGCAAACGACTAGTCCGACTCACAGCAAACGACTGGTCCCTGGTCTGACTCACAGCAAACAACTAGTCCGACTCACAGCAAACAACTGGTCCCTGGTCTGACTCACAGCAAACGACTAGTCCGACTCACAGCAAACAACTGGTCTCTGGTCTGACTCACAGCAAACAACTAGTCCGACTCACAGCAAACGACTGGTCTCTGGTCTGACATACAGCATCATTGACAGCCCAGCCCTTTCTCTCAGCTGCAGGGATGAGAGAGAGATGAGAGAGCTTTTTAAACAAATGTATTGCATAGTATAATTGCATATGTGTTGCTCTCCACTTTCTGGACGACATGTGTGTGTGTGTGTGTGTGTGTGTGTGTGTGTGTGTGTGTGTGTGTGTGTGTGTGTGTGTGTGTGTGTGTCTGTCTGTCTGTCTGTCTGTCTGTCTGTCTGTCTGTCTGTCTGTCTGTCTGTCTGTCTGTCTGTCTGTCTCTCTCTCTCTCTCTGGACGACCTGGTTCTGAAATCAGTGATGAGTATGATATAAGACATTTCTAAATTTGACTAAAATGATTGTACTGTTAGTTGGCTATCTAATGTTAGCTCGCTAGCTAACGTTACGTGTATGATTTTATTATTTGCTTGACTAGTTATAACCTAATGTTTGCTAGCTAACATTGAACCTGGTTGGTTAGCTACCTGCAGATTCATGCACGGTAGTAACGTCATGAGTTGGGATCATGGCTCATTGTTTACCTAGCTAGCTATATGTCTTAACAAACTACTCCACTATGCAAGTAACCATTTCGGGTGCGTTTGTAAATTCAGTCTGGCCATCTACTCCGATTTCAGAGCACTCTCGTCTGAGTGTGCGAGAGAGCAGAACAACTGATGAATTTACAAACGCTCAACACCCGTTGAATATGGCCGGTGTCAGTAAATGTCGTTAAAAAAGCGTAATTATATTGTTTCCAGCAGCACAGTTACCAACGCTCTGGATAACATGAAAACAGCCTAACCAGCTCTGCTAGGGCGAATAAAATGAGCAGAGTGGGGAGTTCTCGTATTAGTGTTTGGATGTAACTAGCTAGCTAGCCAACGTTAGCCAGTTAGCTTGGGTGCTTGACTGCCGTTGTGAGGTCAGAACGTTCGGATCAACCCTACTCATCGGCCAGAGCGTCCAGTGTGCGCTCTGAACGCTCCGAGAGTGAAACGCTCAGAATTTACAAACGGACAATCTGACAGCACAGTTGCTGTCACCAACGCCCTCTGGATTACATAACAGCCTAACCAGCTCTGCTACGGCGAAGTAGCATTTGTGTCTGGAAGTAGCTAGCAAGTTAGCCAGTTAGCTTGGATTCTTGACTGCTGTTGTTAGTACAGATCAAACCTTAAAGAGATGTGTCGGGAAAAAGCTTCAAATGGTGATGCTGAATGGGTGTAGCTCTCCAGTAGGTACCAAAACATTCAAAGGCCATTTTCTCAAAAATAAGGTTACAAGTTGATCAACTTTCAAAGCAGATTTACTTTCCCATTGTTCCTCAAATTTAGTGTATGATATACCATTTTGTAGCTCTGAGTCTCTACTTTTATCCAATGTAAAAAACACAATTTAAAATGTTGCTACATAAGACTGAATCAAGGCAGTTGATTGCATACTTTAAATTATATATTATGTGAAGCAGTCCTCCATGGGAATTAATGGATTTCTACAGTATTTCAACTAAATGTTTCAAAGACAAAGTGAAGACAGTAACATTACTACTTACTTTTTAGTACTTTTTTTTAAACATATTTTCTTTAAAGTATGATTTTTTTGAAAGTACTAATGTTAATGTCCTCACTTTGTCCTTGAAACATTTATTTGAAACACTGTAGAATTCCATTCCCACGGAGGACTGCTTCTTCTGGGGAGTTCCAATATGGTCGACCGATGGCTTCAATGCCCTCTTATTGGCCGAGACATAGCATCAGCAACTCTATGTATATCAGGGCACAAATGCAACGGCCAAGGAATCAAAACCGGGTCATCAGTGAGATGCACACACCAAAGACAATAATGCCAGCTCACAAAACTGAAACATATTAGCCATTTAAAGAACCCAATATGTCCATATAGCAGCTGATTTCACCAATGGCAGACTGCACACCAACAGGACACCTATTTATTTGACTAGACAAATCAGTTAAGGACAAATTCTTATTTACAATGACAGCCTACCCCAGCAAAACTTGGCCAATTTCACACTGCCCTATGGTACTCCCAATCACAGCCAGATGTGATACAGCCTGGATTTGAACCAGGGACTGGTTCAAATCCCTTTGCACTGAGATGCAGTGCCTCAGACCGCTGTGCCACCAAGCCATATGACACCAGCTCACCTTCACTTAAAGATTATAGCTGTTTTACATGTGGTGGTGATAATTACTGAATGAAAGCCACATGGAACTGAGGCCACGGTGTGAAATGATTATACTCTCATCCCATAATCCTATAAACTCTAAAACTGTAGTCATGGTAACACCCCTCACTTTGAACAGAGCAATTTATCTAAATCCTTCCTGGGTTTGGAGTAGCAGGAAGAGGAGAGGAGGAGGAGGGGAAGAGCCAGAAGAGGAGAGGAGGAGGAGGAAATTAGGAGAGGAGGAGGAAGAGGAGAGGAAGAGGAGAAGAGGAGGAGCCAGAGGAGGAGAAGAGGAGCAGGATGGGAAGCAGGAGGACGAGAGGAGGAGCAGGAGAAGGAGATGAGGAGGAGGACCAGAGGAGGAGGAGGACCAGAGAGGAGATGAAGAGGAGAGGAGGAGGAGGATCAGAGAGGAGATGAAGAGGAGAGGAGGAGGAGGACCAGAGAGGAGATGAAGAGGAGAGGAGGAGAAGGAGCAGGAAGAGGAGAGGAGGAGGAGGACCAGAGAGGAGATGAAGAGGAGGAGGAGGAGCAGGAGATGAGGAGGAGGACCAGAGGAGCAGGAAGAGGAGGAGGAGAAGAGGAGCAGGAGAAGGAGGAAAAAGAGGACGAGAAGAGGAACAGGGGATGAGGAGGAGAGGAAGAGGAGGAGGAGATGAGGAGCAGGAGAGGAGGAAAGGAGCCGGAAGAGGTGAGAAGGAGCAGGAGAGGGGGAGGAGAGGAGGAGAGAGGGAGAGCAGGAGCAGGAGAGGGGGTGAAAGGTAGAGCAGGATTAGGAGAGGAGGAGAGAGAGAGAGCAGCACAGATGTTTGCACTTAAGTGCGATAACAAAATACCACCGTTGATCTTAGAGGATGTATCTCACAGAGTTCTAAAGATAGTAAATCATTCCTATCATGACTGTTGTTTAAAGCTGTGACTGTCTCTGTAAGATCCCATGGGATCCTCTCTTCAGAAGCAGAATGTTCACTGATTAATTCCTATTGATGAGATGCAGATGCTATTCTAGACTAAATGATATGAAGACTAAGGTACAGTATACTAGAACAGGGACACATATTACTAAACAAGGTCCGGACTACTGCTGGTTTCTCTTCTACTTGATTATGAATTGCACCCAACTGGTGTCCCAGGTCTAAATCAGTCCCTGATTAGAGGAGAATCACCCACCTGGTGTCCCAGGTCTAAATCAGTCCCTGGAATCATTTGGAAGAATTCAATTTAAAAAAGCAGTGGATCTGGCTTCCAGGTTTGAATTTAAGGGTAATAGTTATATGTTTTATTATTATTATTTATTTCACCTTCATTTAAACCAGGAAAATTACAATACAATATATTACAATACATTACCTTACAACAAAATACATTACAAAACAATATATTACAATACATGAAAATACAATACATTACAATACAGTACAATACATTGCAATACATTATAATACAATATATTACATTACAATACAATATATTACATTACAATACATTACATTACAATACATTACATTACATTACAATACATTACATTGCAATGCAATACATTATAATACAATATAATACAATACATTACATTGCAATACAATACATTATAATACAATACATTACATTGCAATACAATGCATTACATCATAATACATTACATTACAATACATTACAATACAATACATTACCTTACAATACAATACAATAATTTACATTACAATACTTTA
This sequence comes from Salvelinus alpinus, assembly GCF_045679555.1. Classification (NCBI taxonomy): domain Eukaryota; kingdom Metazoa; phylum Chordata; class Actinopteri; order Salmoniformes; family Salmonidae; genus Salvelinus; species Salvelinus alpinus. The sequence goes on from NC_092095.1 coordinate 7,316,038, forward strand.
CAATACAATACAATGCATTACATTACAATACAATACATTACATTACACTGCAATACATTACAATACAACATAGTACATTACATTACAATACAATACATTACAATATATTACAATACATTACCTTACATTACATTATATTGCAATAAAATACATTACAATACAATGCAATACATTACAATACAATACGATACATTACAATACAATACATTACAATACATTACAATGCATTACAATACAATACAATACAATACATTACAATAGATTACAATACAATACAATACGATACATTACAATACAATACATTACAATACATTACAATGCATTACAATACATTACAATGCATTACAATACATTACAATACAATACATTAACAACAATTACAATGGTAAATTACTCAGTGACACCTTCTCAGTTTTAAAGTATTTTGTCATTTATTCCCAGACCAAGGAGCACTGTAGGTGAAGGATTGCTTCCCCATTTCAGTCCTTTCCCTTGGAACTGAGAATGTGATCACTGAGAGGCTGCAGGATTGTGATGATGTTAAGTGAGGAGAGGAGTCAAATCCCTGCCTTGTTCACAAATACAGTACGCACCAGTGACTTCTGGTAGGAAGCGAGGGCCACTTTACCATGTTGTATAGTTCACAGTGGTCTTCCATTAGTTATGATCCTAAGTGCTCTGTGATACACCGTATCCAGCACCTTAAGGGTCGAGGCAGAGGCTTGCATGTAAATAATGTTACCGTAATCCAAGACAGATTAACATGTCTCTTGCACAAGATCCGTCCTAATTGACATAGAAAAAACAAGAATTGTTTCTAATATTAAAAACTTCAGTTTCTTTGTCGTTGTTTTCAAATGTGCTGCTTAAAATGCAGCTTTTCATCTAAATACATGCTTAGGTACTTATAAGGAGATACCTTTCAGATCAGTTGGCCATTTACAGTTAAAATCTGCAAATCACTCAATTTGTCTGCTTTGAGGTTAGACAAAACCATGTACTGGGGTCTTTCAGGCATTCAGCACGATTTCAGGGAGAGGAATTCTTTCTGAATGGCATTCAGCACAGTTTCCAGAGGAAGAGTTGTTTCTGAATGGGATTCAGCACAGTTTCCAGAGGAAGAGTTGTTTCTGAATGGGATTCAGCACAGTTTCCAGAGGAAGAGTTGTTTCTGAATGGGATTCAGCACAGTTTCCAGAGGAAGAGTTGTTTCTGAATGGCATTCAGCACAGTTTCCAGAGGAAGAGTTGTTTCTGAATGGGATTCAGCACAGTTTCCAGAGGAAGAGTTGTTTCTGAATGGCATTCAACACAGTTTCCAGAGGAAGAGTTGTTTCTGAATGGGATTCAACACAGTTTCCAGAGGAAGAGTTGTTTCTGAATGGGATTCAACACAGTTTCCAGAGGAAGAGTTGTTTCTGAATGGGATTCAGCACAGTTTCCAGAGGAAGAGTTGTTTCTGAATGGGATTCAGCACAGTTTCCAGAGGAAGAGTTGTTTCTGAATGGGATTCAGCACAGTTTCCAGAGGAAGAGTTGTTTCTTAATGGGATTCAGCACAGTTTCCAGAGGAAGAGTTGTTTCTGAATGGGATTCAGCACAGTTTCCAGAGGAAGAGTTGTTTCTGAATGGGATTCAACACAGTTTCCAGAGGAAGAGTTGTTTCTGAATGGGATTCAGCACAGTTTCCAGAGGAAGAGTTGTTTCTTAATGGGATTCAGCACAGTTTCCAGAGGAAGAGTTGTTTCTGAATGGGATTCAACACCGTTTCCAGAGGAAGAGTTGTTTCTGAATGGCATTCAGCACAGTTTCCAGAGGAAGAGTTGTTTCTGAATGGCATTCAGCACAGTTTCCAGAGGAAGAGTTGTTTCTGAATGGGATTCAGCACAGTTTCCAGAGGAAGAGTTGTTTCTTAATGGGATTCAGCACAGTTTCCAGAGGAAGAGTTGTTTCTGAATGGGATTCAACACAGTTTCCAGAGGAAGAGTTGTTTCTGAATGGGATTCAGCACAGTTTCCAGAGGAAGAGTTGTTTCTTAATGGGATTCAGCACAGTTTCCAGAGGAAGAGTTGTTTCTGAATGGGATTCAACACCGTTTCCAGAGGAAGAGTTGTTTCTGAATGGGATTCAGCACAGTTTCCAGAGGAAGAGTTGTTTCTGAATGGGATTCAGCACAGTTTCCAGAGGATGAGTTGTTTCTGAATGGGATTCAAAGTCAGTTGCAAATCCTGAAAAGCCTTCTCAATTTTAGAGGCACAGCCAAAGAGAGGATTCACAAAAAAGCAGAAATATAGATCAAATTAATCACTAACCTTTGATGATCTTCATCAGATGACACTCATAGGACTTCATGTTACACAATACAAGTATGTTTTGTTCGATAAAGTTCATATTTATATCCAAAAATCTGAGTTTACATTGGCGTCTTACGTTCAGAAGCTCCAAAACATCCTTTGATTTTGCAGAGAGCCACATCAATTTACAGGAATACTCATAATAAACATTGCTAAAAGATACAACTGTTATGCATGGAATTTTAGATCCACTTCTCCATAATTCTATGTCAGATTTCAAAAAAGCTTTACGGAAATAGCACACAATGCAATAATCTGAGTCGGCGCTCAGAGCCCAATCAAGCCATACAGATACCCGCCATGTTGTGGAGTCAACAGAAGTCAGAAATAGCCTTATAAATATTCACTTACCTTTGATGATCTTCATCAGAATGCACTCCCAGGAATCCCAGTTCCACAATAAATGTTAGTTTTCTTCGATAATGTCCATCATTTATGTCCAAATTCCTCCTTGTTCTAGCGTTCAGTACACTTTCCAAACTCACGACGCGCGGGCAGGTCCAGCGGAAAGTACGGACGAAAAGTTTAAAAAGTTATATTACAGTCCGTAAAAACATTACAAACGAAGTATAGAATCAATCTTTAGGATGTTTTTAACATAAATCTTCAATAATGTTCCAACCGGAGAATTCCTTTGTCTTCAGAAATGCGATGGAACAGAGCTCCCTCTCACATGAACGCGCATGTTCAGCTCATGGCAGACCTTACTCAATCCCCTCTCATTCGCCCCCACTTCACAGTAGAAGCATCAGACAAGGTTCTAAAGGCTGTTGACATTTAGTGGAAGCCTTAGGAAGTGCAATATTACCAATATCCCACTGTATCTTCAATAGGAGCTGAGTTGAAAATCAGATTTCCCACTTCCTGGTTGGATTTTTTCTCAGGTTTTTGCCTGCCATATGAGTTCTGTTATACTCACAGACATCATTCAAACAGTTTCAGACACTTCAGAGTGTTTTCTATCCAAATCTACTAATAATATGCATATTATAGCTTTTATGGCTTTGTAGCAGGCCGTTTACTCTGGGCATGCTTTTCATCCGGACGTGAAAATACTGCCCCCCTACCCCAAAGAAGTTAACATCAGTGTGAAAAGGACCGGCCTTAACATGGAGCCTTGAGGGACTCCATTCATGAGCTGTGGAAACTCTGATTCCATGCCCTCCTGTGCCATATGAAGACAGGCAGCATAGACCTACTGGAATGTACTGTAAGGTTCACAGTGGCAGAAGAGCAGCACTGCCACGTAACATGGAATTCCCCAGAAAACGATTTCTCTCTCAGTCTTATTGTTCCATATGAATGTATGCAGATTAAGACAGGAGTTGTTTGAAACAGTGCTACCACAGCCTTATAGCAACCTCAGCCTGATGAAGATAGACTCAGTGACGATCAATTACAAGATGTCAGAATATCAAACATATCTCTATTATTGTACGGCAGCAGTCTCCAGCGGCCCTCCATCGATCCATCCCTCCATCTCTGCAACGCTGAATCCATTCCATCCCTTCATCGATCCATCCCTCCATCATTCCATCCCTCCATCCATCCATCGATCCATCGATCCATCCCTTCATCGCCCTATGCCCCATCCCTCCATTGCTGCTTCCCTCCATCCCTCCATCGCTGCTTCCCTCCATCGCTGCATCCCTCCATTGCCCCATCACCCCATCGCTTCATCCCTCTATTGCCCCATCCCTCCATCGCCTCATCCCTCCATCCCTCTATCGCCCCATCCCTCCATCCCTCCATCGCCCCATCCCTCCATCCCTCCATCGCCCCATCCCTCCATCCCTCCATCGCCCCATCCCTTCATCCCTCCATCGCCTCATCCCTCCATCCCTCTATCGCCCCATCCCTCCATCCCTCCATCGCCCCATCGCCCCATCCCTCCATCGCCTCATCCCTCCATCCCTCTATTGCCCCATCCCTCCATCCCTCCATCGCCCCATCCCTCCATCCCTCCATCACCCCATCCCTCCATCCCTCTATCGTCCCATCCCTCCATCGGCCCATCCCTCCATCGCCTCATCCCTCCATCCCTCTATCGCCCCATCCCTCCATCCCTCCATCGCTCCATCCCTCCATCCCTCCATCACCCCATCCCTTCATCCCTCCATCGCCTCATCCCTCCATCCCTCTATCGCCCCATCCCTCCATCCCTCCATCGCCTCATCCCTCCATCCCTCTATCACCCCATCCCTCCATCCCTCCATCGCCTCATCCCTCCATCGCCCCATCCCTCCATCCCTCCATCACCCCATCCCTCCATCCCTCTATCGTCCCATCCCTCCATCGCCCCATCCCTCCATCGCCTCATCCCTCCATCCCTCTATCGCTCCATCGCTCCATCCCTCCATTGCCCCATCCCGCCATCCCTCTATCGCCCCATCCCTCCATCCCTCCATTGCCCCATCCCGCCATCCCTCTATCGCCCCATCCCTCCATCCCTCCATTGCCCCATCCCTCCATCCCTCCATCGCCCCATCCCTCCATCCCTCTATCGCCCCATCCCTCCATCCCTCTATCGCCCCATCCCTCCATCGCCCCATCCCGCCATCCCTCTATCGCCCCATCCCTCCATCCCGCCATCCCTCTATCGCCCCATCCCTCCATCCCTCTATCGCCCCATCCCTCCATCGCCCCATCCCTCCATCCCTCTATCGCCCCATCCCTCCATCGCCCCATCCCGCCATCCCTCTATCGCCCCATCCCTCCATCCCTCCATTGCCCCATCCCTCCATCCCTCTATCGCCCCATCCCTCCATCGCCCCATCCCGCCATCCCTCTATCGCCCCATCCCTCCATCCCTCCATTGCCCCATCCCTCCATCCCTCTATCGCCCCATCCCTCCATCGCCCCATCCCCCCATCCCTCCATTGCCCCATCCCTCCATCCCTCTATCGCCCCATCCCTCCATTGCCCCATCCCTCCATCCCTCCATTGCCCCATCCCGCCATCCCTCTATCGCCCCATCCCTCCATCCCTCCATTGCCCCATCCCTCCATCCCTCTATCGCCCCATCCCTCCATCCCTCCATTGCCCCATCCCTTCATCCCTCTATTGCCCCATCCCTCCATCGCCCCATCCCCCCATCCCTCCATCTCCTCATCCCTCCATCTCCTCATCCCCCCATCCCTCCATCGCCCCATCGCTCCATCCCTCCATCTCCTCATCCCCCCATCCCTCCATCGCCCCATCGCTCCATCCCTCCATCGCCCCATCGCTCCATCCCTCCATCCCTCCATCGCCCCATCCCTCCATCGCCCCATCCCTCCATCCCTCTATCGCCCCATCCCTCCATCGCCCCATCCCTCCATCCCTCTATCGCCCCATCCCTCCATCCCTCCATCGCCCCATCCCTCCATCCCTCTATCGCCCCATCCCTCCATCCCTCTATCGCCCCATCCCTCCATCGCCCCATCCCTCTATCGCCCCATCGCCCCATCCCTCCATCCCTCTATCGCCTCATCCCTCCATCCCTCTATCGCCTCATCCTTCCATCCCTCCATCCATCCCTAGCAGGTGCTACGGTGTGTTTTTAATCTGCTACATGTTCCGTATTCACCCCTGTGGATCAAAAGGACACTTGATTTCCCTCCGCTCTCCTCATTAAGTGCAGTGAGAAGGAGCATGGAAGCAGCGAAGACCCTCTCGGGAGCCAGCTTGATTACCGTATATCATTACCATCACACTCAGCGGAGGCACGGGGGCTGAGCCCAACCCGCCTCGATGCACATGAACACATTAGCAAGGTGACCCTCTCTCATTTTCACCCAGAGTTTTTACGCACCACTTGTATACCGAAGCAAGGCTCGTTAGATTTTAATTATCAAGGCTAAGCCTCATACCCCCAGCTGACTGTGTGATATTTTAAGGCTTGAGGGAGAGACCAAAAATACTATCCTTTCACCTACACACTTTCACCATTTGCCCATTAATGTGACGGAAAATACTTAAGCGCTAGTAAATCTGTCAGGGATGTCTATTTAAGACTGTTTAATAATGCTGATATCAGTTGAGTTCAATGACTAAATGTTTAGTTAGCGTATTCCTATTTATCTCACAACAGACTTTTCTTCTTTATCTATCTACTGTTTAAGTTGGAAGATTACATACACCTTAGCCAAATACATTTAAACTCAGATTTTCACAATTCCTGACATTTAATCCTAGTAAAGATTCCCTGTCTTAGATCATTTAGGATCACCACTTTATTTTAAGAATGTGAAATGTCAGAATAATAGTAGAGAGAATTTCAGGTTTTATTTCTTTCATCACATTCCCAGTGGGTCAAAAGTTTATATACACTAAATTATTATTTGGTAGCATTGCCTTTAAATTGTTTAACTTGGGTCAAACGTTGAGTAGCCTTCCACAAGCTTCCCACAATAAGTTGGGTGAATTTTGGCTTATGAGTTCTGTTATACTCACAGACATCATTCAAACAGTTTTAGAAACTTCAGAGTGTTTTCTATCTAAATCTACTAATAATATGCATATCTTAGCTTCTGGGCCTGAGTAGCAGGCAGTTTACTCTGGGCACCTTATTCATCAAAGCTACTCAATACTGCCCCCCATCCATAAGCAGTTTTAACAAGAAATGTATGGAGTGGTTGAAAAAGGAGTTTTAATGACTCCAACATAAGTGCATGTAAACTTCTGACTTCAACTGTCTCCCCTCCCCTCTCCTCTCCTCTCCTCTCCTCTCCTCTCCTCTCCTCTCCTCTCCTCTCCTCTCCTTTCCTCTCCTCTCCTCTCCTCTCCTCTCCTCTCCTCTCCTCCACTCCACTCTCCTCCACTCTCCTCCACTCTCCTCCACTCTCCTCCCCTCTCCTCTCCTCTCCCCTCCTCTCCCATCCTCTCCCCTCCCGTCCTCTCCTCCCTCCCCCCCTCCCCTCCCCTCCCGTCCTCTCCCCTCCTCTCCTCTCCTCTCCCCTCCTCTCCTCTCCTCTCCTCTCCTCTCCTCTCCTCTCCTCTTCCCTCTAGACCAGAATGCATATATTTTTGATCTGCTTTTTGCATCTCTCTAAGAACTTTTTTCCGCTAGTGTGATATTATTTCCTTCTATGTATGATATTACCATAAGTGCTGTGTGGTTCTGTGTGGCTCGGCTGCAGGTTGAAGGGCTTTAATGGGACGGCATTTCCATTTCAGAGAGGATGCATGCAGCGGCATTGGCGGAGTGGGAGGACGGGAGACCGGGGGGGGGGGGAGGCAGTACAAAGAGAATGGTACAGTCGAGACATTCCTTACGAAGTCAGCTTTAATAGCATAGAGAAGACCACACACACACACACACACAGACACCCACACACACACCCCCACACACACACACACACACACACACACACACACACACACACGACGTATCTGGATGGATAGAAGCAGCCGTCTGTACGGCCTAATCAGGAAGACCCGGTAGATACTCATCCAGAGGCTCGCCTGAGAAATCCTCCCCAACATTAGGGGGGGGAGATTCATTCCCCTTTTCCCCGTGGTCCCACAGCACCCTTCAAGTTTCAAGTTTCAATGTCATGTGCACAAGTCCAGTGAAATGCCCTTTCTTCTCAGCTCGAACCCCAACAATGCAGTAATCAATATCAATGCCATACTAAAATAACAAGGTAGAACAAAAACACACGAGAAATAAAAATAAGAAAAACACAGAATAATCTATATACAGGGACAGTTCCAGGGTCAGTTCCAGTACCATATTAACAATGTACAGAATCTATATACTGTATAGGGTCAGTTCCAGGGTCAGTTCTAATACCATATTAACAATGTACAGGGATACATGAGTGATAGAGGTGGATATGTATAGGGGTAAGGTGACTATATACAGGGTCAGTACCACATTAACAATGTACAGGGATACTGGAGTGATGGAGGTAGATATGTATAGGGGGAAGGTGACTATATACAGGGTCCGTACCATATTAACAATGTACAGGGATACTGGAGTGATGGAGGTAGATATGTATAGGGGTAAGGGGACTATATACAGGGTCAGTACCATATTAACAATGTACAGGGATACTGGAGTGATGGAGGTAGATTTGTATAGGGGGAAGGAGACAGGGACACTGGAGTGATGGAGGTAGATAAGGATGTCTATTTAAAACAGATCGTTATATACAAGTATTTCACTACACCCGCAATGACATCTGCTAAACACGTGTATGTGACCAATGAAATTTTATTTTATTTTATTTATATGGATAAGGGGACTAGGCATCAGGATATATGATAAACCTATTCCCCCTCAGGAAACTAAAAAGATTTGGCATGGGTCCTGAGATCCTCAAAAGGTTCTACAGCTGCACCATCGAGCGCATCCTGACTAGTTGCATCACCGCCTGGTACGGCAACTGCTCGGCCTCTGACCTCATGGCACTACAGAGGGTAGTGCGTACGGCCCAGTACATCACTGGGGCTAAGCTTCCTGCCATCCAGGACCTCTACACCGGGCGGTGTCAGAGGAAGGCCCTAAAAATTGTCAAAGACCCCAGCCACCCCAGTCATAGACTGTTCTCTCTACTACCGCATGGCAAGCGGTACCGGAGCGCCAAGTCTAGGACAAAAATGCTTCTCAACAGTTTTTACCCCCAAACCAATAGACTCCTGAACAGGTAATCAACTGGCTACCCGGACTATTTGCATTGTGTGCCCCCCCCCCCCCCCCCAACCCCTCTTTTACGCTGCTGCTACTCTCTGTTTATCATATATGCATAGTCACTTTAACCATATCTACATGTACATACTACCTCAATCAGCCTGACTAACCGGTGTCTGTATGTAGCCTCGCTACTGTATATAGCCTCACTACTGTATATAGCCTGTCTTTTTACTGTTGTTTTATTTCATTACCAACCTATTGTTCACCTAATACCTTTTTTGCACTATTGGTTAGAGCCTGTAAGTAAGCATTTCACTGTAAGGTCTACACCTGTTGTATTCGGCGCACGTGACAAATAAACTTTGATTTGATTTAATTTAAACAGAGTAGCAGCAGTGTAAACTATGATTGCATAGTTTGGGTATAGAGTCAGTGCCCTCCTGAATTATAGGCACCCTGGGTAATAAAATTAACAAAAAAAGGCTGTGAAAAAATATGTCATTGTTGTTTATCATATTGATCGTACAGAACATTTAATTGATATCAAAATGTTTCAAAGAAGAAAGAAAAAAAAATCGCCATGAAGAAATAATTATTTTATTCAAAAACGTGCATGTCACAATTATTGAAACCCCTGCATATTTGGTGACGGACGACTGGGAGGAATGCAGGAGCAGATTTCAGGAGGAGGACCAGACTCCCTCTTTGTGACTGATGGCTAGGATGAATGCAGGTCAGATTTCAGGAGGAGGACCAGCCTCCCTCTTTGTGACTGATGGCTGAATGCAGGTCAGATTTCAGGAGCAGGACCAGACCCCTCTTTGTGACTGATGGCTGATGGATGAATGCAGGTCAGATTTCAGGAGGAGGACCAGACCCCTCTTTGTGACTGATGGCTGATGGCTGAATGCAGGTCAGATTTCAGGAGGAGGACCAGCCTCCCTCTTTGTGACTGATGGCTGAATGCAGGTCAGATTTCAGGAGCAGGACCAGACCCCTCTTTGTGACTGATGGCTGATGGATGAATGCAGGTCAGATTTCAGGAGGAGGACCAGACCCCTCTTTGTGACTGATGGCTGATGGATGAATGCAGGTCAGATTTCAGGAGGAGGACCAGACTCCCTCTTTGTGACTGAAGGATGAATGTAGGTCAGATTTCAGGAGGAGGACCAGACTCCCTCTTTGTGACTGATGGAGGAATGCAGGTCAGATTTCAGGAGCAGGACCAGACTCCCTCTTTGTGACTGATGACTGAATGCAGGTCAGATTTCAGGAGCAGGACCAGACTCCCTCTTTGTGACTGATGACTGAATGCAGGTCAGATTTCAGGAGCAGGACCAGACTCCCTCTTTGTGACTGATGACTGAATGCAGGTCAGATTTCAGGAGGAGGACCAGACTCCCTCTTTGTGACTGAAGGATGAATGCAGGTCAGATTTCAGGAGGAGGACCAGACTCCCTCTTTGTGACTGATGACTGAATGCAGGTCAGATTTCAGGAGGAGGACCAGACTCCCTCTTTGTGACTGATGACTAGGATGAATGCAGGTCAGATTTCAGGAGGAGGACCAGCCTCCCTCTTTGTGACTGATGACTGGGATGAATGCAGGTCAGATTTCAGGAGGAGGACCAGACTCCCTCTTTGTGACTGATGACTGGGATGAATGCAGGTCAGATTTCAGGAGCAGGACCAGACTTCCTCTTTGTGACTGATGACTGACATAAGGGCCTGCACGTGATAGGACTATCTGGCATTATGATGTCATAATGCTTCTTGACAGTGTCATAAAGTGTATTTTCTACAAGACATTTAAAATATGATGAAAAAAAACCAAACTGTAAAGAATTCATTACAACAACGATGAAAGATTTAAGGAACAATCTTTCAAACGAAAGGAAACTTCTTGGCAGAGAAAAAACTCATTTGAAATAAATGTGGGTTTTGACACTCTTATGAATGTGTCATAACCAGCCTTAAAGTAACGCTATATATGTCACAACAGGTGTAAATACAGGTGTAGATACAGGTGTAGATACAGGTGTAGATACAGGTGTAAATACAGATGTAAATACAGGTGTAGATACAGGTGTAAATACAGGTGTAGATACAGGTGTAGATACAGGTGTAGATACAGGTGTAGATACAGGTGTAGATACAGGTGTAGATACAGGTGTAGATACAGGTGTAAATACAGGTGTAGATACAGGTGTAAATACAGGTGTAGATACAGGTGTAAATACAGGTGTAAATACAGGTGTAAATACAGGTGTAGATACAGGTGTAGATACAGGTGTAGATACAGGTGTAGATACAGGTGTAAATACAGATGTAAATACAGGTGTAGATACAGGTGTAGATACAGGTGTAGATACAGGTGTAAATACAGGTGTAAATACAGGTGTAAATACAGGTGTAGATACAGGTGTAGATACAGGTGTAGATACAGGTGTAGATACAGGTGTAGATACAGGTGTAAATACAGGTGTAGATACAGGTCTAGATACAGGTGTAAATGCTTTCAATACAACTGGGAACTCGGGAGGGGGAAAACATGTCAAATCATGACATTAGTAATGTTCAGGTTGGAAAGTCTGGACTCTAGAAAGATGTCAGAGCATCCGACTTAGAATTCCAAATTGGATGATGTTAAAAAAAAACATTTTCCAGACCAATTGTCTTCAACGCACTGAAGTCAGAAGTCTGAGATTTCAGAGTTCCCAGTTGTTGTAAACACGGCATTAGTTCCAGCGGAGCGAGGGAGAGAGCAGGGACCTTGAGATGTGGACCCTCTTCTGCTCTCTCCCTGACATTGTGTGTGAAGGTGAAGGGTTTTAATTTTTAAGCGTTAAAATACAAAGAGGAATACAGAATAAGAAGCCGTCCTGTGTATTCATCAGGAATATAAATATGGGTCATCATTATTAACTTTGGGATGAATGTTCCACTGAGTGTTTCTTACTGATTAATACCATCTCCAGCCGTCTGTCTCTGGAGCTTCACTGGGAACACAGGAACACGCACACACACACGCGCGTGCACATTCCTGCTTCCTGCTTAAGACCTGGTGAATTATGAGGAAGACATTCCTGCTTCCTGCTTAAGACCTGGTGAATTATGAGGAAGACATTCCTGCTTCCTGCTTAAAGACCTGGTGAATTATGAGGAAGACATTCCTGCTTCCTGCTTAAAGACCTGGTGAATTATGAGGAAGACATTCCTGCTTCCTGCTTAAAGACCTGGTGAATTATGAGGAAGACATTCCTGCTTCCTGCTTAAAGACCTGGTGAATTATGAGGAAGACATTCCTGCTTCCTGCTTAAAGACCTGGTGAATTATGAGGAAGACAATCCTGCTTCCTGCTTAAAGACCTGGTGAATTATGAGGAAGACATTCCTGCTTCCTGCTTAAAGACCTGGTGAATTATGAGGAAGACATTCCTGCTTCCTGCTTAAAGACCTGGTGAATTATGAGGAAGACATTCCTGCTTCCTGCTTAAGACCTGGTGAATTATGAGGAAGACATTCCTGCTTCCTGCTTAAAGACCTGGTGAATTATGAGGAAGACATTCCTGCTTCCAAGTGGGGCGTCCTTTAAAACACACTGAAGAATACAGACAGACAAACAGACGGACGGAGACACAGTGAGCCAGATGGACGGGGAGAGACAGACAGACGTATAGACAAACAGACACAGTAGTAGTATAGACAGACAGACAGACAGACAGACAGACAGACAGACAGACAGACAGACAGACAGACAGACAGACAGACAGACAGACAGACAGACAGAGTAGTAGTATAGACAGACAGACAGACAGACAGACAGACAGACAGACAGACAGACACATTAGTACAGACAGACAGACAGAGTAAAACAGACAGACAGGCACAGTAGTACAGACAGACAGGCACAGTAGTACAGACAGACAGGCACAGTAGTACAGACAGACAGACACAGTAGTACAGACAGACAGACACAGTAGTACAGACAGACAGACACAGTAGTACAGACAGACAGACACAGTAGTACAGACAGACAGACACAGTAGTACAGACAGACAGACACAGTAGTACAGACAGACAGGCACAGTAGTACAGACAGACAGGCACAGTAAAACAGACAGACAGGCACAGTAAAACAGACAGACAGGCACAGTAAAACAGACAGACAGGCACAGTAGAACAGACAGACAGACAGACAGACAGACAGACAGAGTAAAACAGACAGACAGGCACAGTAGTACAGACAGACAGACACAGTAGTACAGACAGACAGACACAGTAGTACAGACAGACAGGCACAGTAGTACAGACAGACAGACACAGTAGTACAGACAGACAGACACAGTAGTACAGACAGACAGACACAGTAGTACAGACAGACAGACACAGTAGTACAGACAGACAGACACAGTAGTACAGACAGACAGACACAGTAGTACAGACAGACAGACACAGTAGTACAGACAGACAGACACAGTAGTACAGACAGACAGACACAGTAGTACAGACAGACAGACACAGTAGTACAGACAGACAGACACAGTAGTACAGACAGACAGACACAGTAGTACAGACAGGCACAGTAGAACAGACAGACAGACAGACAGACACAGTAGTACAGACAGGCACAGTAGAACAGACAGACAGACAGACAGACACAGTAGTACAGACAGGCACAGTAGAACAGACAGACAGACAGACAGACAGACACAGTAGTACAGACAGGCAGACAGACAGACAGACAGACAGACAGACAGACAGATGATCTGCACCCTTTATTACTATTTAATATCTCCATCCGTCTGCTTCTGGAGCTGCACTGGGAACACACACACACACACACACACACACACACACACACACACACACACACACACACACACACACACACACACACACACACACACACACACACACACACACACACACACACACACACACACTCATTTAACAACACATCAGCTGGACGGTTAATTATTTGGTATTTAGTATTTTATTGGGATCCCAATTTCTTCCTGGAGACATTACTTATGAGGACAACATTCCTGCTTCCAAACAGACGCACTTATAAATACACTGGAGAGAGACGGACAGGCACGTGATTTGTCCTAAGTGACTTGGTTTGGCCATGTTCGGATTGGCCACGCTCTGGGTGTTGATATGTTCTCCCTGCTCTGTTTGAAGGATAGAGAGAATGACAGGCAGGTCCCATGGTGGGGTGACAGCTGGCTCATCTAACACACACACACTGACACACAAACACTGGGGTACTGATGATGGCTACTGGGTCTGCTATGCATGACATCTGTGACAAGTCACTGCCACAGGGACACCACAACTGTCACCTAATAGCTAGATGATAGCTAGAGGATAGCTAGAGGATAGCTAGACAACTGATAGAGGATCGCTAGCAAATAGCTAGAGGATAGCTAGCAAATAGCTAGAGGATAGCTAGCAAATAGCTAGAGGATAGCTAGCAAATAGCTAGAGGATAGCTAGCAAATAGCTAGAGATTAGCTAGCAAATAGCTAGAGAATAGCTAGAGGATAGCTAGAGGATAGCTAGCAAATAGCTAGAGGATAGCTAGCAAATAGCTAAAGGATAGTTAGCGGATAGCTAGACAACTACTAGATGATAGCTAGAAGATAGCTAGAGGATAGCTAGAGAACTGGTAAAGGATAGCTAGAGGATAGCTAGAGGATAGCTAGAGGATAGCTAGCAAATAGTTAGAGGATAGCTAGAGGATAGCTAGCAAATAGTTAGAGGATAGCTAGAGGATAGCTAGAGGATAGCTAGAGGATAGCTAGCAAATATCTAGAGGATAGCTAGAGGATAGCTAGAGAATAGCTAGACAACTACTAGATGATAGCTAGAGGATAGCTAGAGGATAGCTAGAGGATAGCTAAAGGATAGCTAGAGGATAGCTAGAGGATAGCTAGAGAATAGCTAGACAACTACTAGATGATAGCTAGAGGATAGCTAGAGGATAGCTAGAGGATAGCTAGAGAACTGGTAAAGGATAGCTAGAGGATAACTAGAGGATAGCTAGCAAATAGCTAGAGGATAGCTAGAGGATAGCTAGAGGATAGCTAGAGGACAGCTAGAGAACTGGTAAAGGATAGCTAGATGATAGCTAGAGGAAAGCTAATATTCTATGTCTTACTGAAACATGTCTGGATGATGACGCTTTGTATGTTGTACCCAGTTGTTTCTCCATGCAGCGGCAGGATCGAACGCCGGCTTCAGAAAGTCAAAAGGAGTTGGAGTGTATTTTTTCATAAATAACAACTGGTGTGCTGCTTCAAGTGTGAAGTAAATCTAGAGCTTTTGCTCACATGATATTAAAATAAATGTAACCTTTATTTAACTTTACATAAGAATGTCTTATTTAGAATAATTGCCTACCAAGAGGCAAAAGGTCTCCTGCGGGGACAGGGGCTGGGATAAAGGATTTAAAAAAATGTAGGACAAAACACACATCACTACAAGAGAGACACCACAACAACATAAAGAGAGGCCTAAGACAACAACATAGCATGGCAGCAACACATGACAACACGGCATGGTAACATCACAACATGTTAACAACATGGTCGCAACACAACATGGCAGCAGCTCAACATGGTAGCAGCACAAACATTGTTAGGCACAGAAGACAGCACAAAGAGCAAAAAAGGTATAGAGACAACGTGAAGCAGCCACAAGTGTCAGTTAGACTGTCCATGATTGCGTCTTCGAATGAAGAGATGGAGATAAAACTGTCCAGTTTGAGTGTTTGTTGCAGCTCGATCCAGTCGCTAGCTGCAGCGAACTGAAAAGAGGAGCGACCCAGGGATGTGTGTGCTTTGGGGACCTTTAACAGAATGTGACTGGCAGAATGGGTGTTGTATGTGGAGGATGAGGGCTGCAGTAGATATCTCAGATAGGGGGGAGTGAGGCCTAAGAGGGTTTGATAAATATACATCAACCAGTGGGTCTTGCGACGGGTAAACAGAGACGACCAGTTTACAGAAGAGTACAGAGTGCAGTGATGTGTCCTATAAGGAGCATTGGTGGCAAATCTGATGGCCGAATCGTAAAGAACATCTTGCCGCTTGAGAGCACCCTTACCTGTTGATCTATAAATTACGTCTCCGTAATATAGCATGGGTAGGATGGTCATCTGAATCAGGATTAGTTTGGCAGTTGGGGCGAAAGAGGAGCATTTAGGATAGAGGAAACCAAGTCTAGATGTAACCTTAGCCTGCAGCTTTGATATGTGCTGAGAGAAAGACCGTCTACCGTCTAGTCATACTCCCAAATACTTGTATGAGGTGACTACCTCAAGCTCTAAACCCTCAGAGGTAGTAATCACACCTGTGGGGAGAGGGGCATTCTTCTTACCAAACCACATGACCTTTGTTTTGGAGGTGTTCAGAACAAGGTTAAGGGTAGAGAAAGCTTGTTGGACACTAAGAAAGCTTTGTTGTAGAGCATTTAACACAAAATTCTGGGAGGGGCCAGCTGAGTTTAAGACTGTATCATCTGCATATAAATGGCTGAGAGAGCTTCTTACTGCCTGAGCTATGTTGTTCATGTAAATTGAGAAGAGCGTGGGGCCTAGGCTCGAGCCTTGGGGTACTCCCTTGGTGACAGACATATTGCAGGCTAACAATCACAAGATGGAATAAACGGGCACATTCTCAAAGCATGATCAGCTGGCAAGTGACTTCACAGACATGTTCAATCTCTCCTGGTCCCAGTCTGTATTCCCAACATGTTTCAAGCTGACCACCATTGCCCCTGTTCCCAAGAGCCCCAAGATAACCTGCCTAAATGCCTACCACAATGTAGCACTCACATCTGTAATTATGAAATTCTTTGAAAGGCTGGTCATGACACACATCCACATCATCATCCCAGACCCACTCCAATTCGCATACAGCCCCAACAGATCCACAGGAGTCGCAATCTCAATTGTACTTCACACTGCCCTCTCCCACCTGGACGAGGGGAAATAACTATATGAGAATACTGTTCACAGACTACAGCTAGCACAGAGAGGCTGCTGCCTATATACACAGACTACAGCTAGCACAGAGAGGCTGCTGCCTATATACACAGACTACAGCTAGCACAGAGAGGCTGCTGCCTATATACACAGACTACAGCTAGCACAGAGAGGCTGCTGTCTATATACACAGACTACAGCTAGCACAGAGAGGCTGCTGTCTATATACACAGACTACAGCTAGCACAGAGAGGCTGCTGCCTATATACACAGACTACAGCTAGCACAGAGAGGCTGCTGCCTATATACACAGACTACAGCTAGCACAGAGAGGCTGCTGCCTATATACACAGACTACAGCTAGCACAGAGAGGCTGCTGCCTATATACACAGACTACAGCTAGCACAGAGAGGCTGCTGCCTATATACACAGACTACAGCTAGCACAGAGAGGCTGCTGCCTATATACACAGACGTGAAGTCATAGGCCACTTTAATAAACGTAACGCTAGTCACTTTAATAATGGTACTTTAATAATGTTTACATATCTTGCATTACTCATCTCATATGTATATACTGTATTCTATACTATTCTATTGTATCTTACTCTATGTCGCTCTGAAATTGCTCGTCCATGTATTTATATATTCTTAATTCCATTCCTTTACTTAGATTTGTGTGTAAAAGGTAGTTGTTGTGGAATTGTTAGATTACTTGTTAGATATTGCTGCACTGTGGGAACTAGAAGCACAAGCATTTCGCTACACTAACAATAACATCTGCTAACCACGTGTATGGTTAGCAAAGGCGCTTTTCGGTCAAGAGGGTGGTGCGGACGGCCCGGTACATCCCTGCCATCCAGGACTTCTATATCAGGCGGTGTCAGAGGAAGGCCGGAAAATTGCCAAAGACTCCAACCACCCAAGACCATAGACTGTTCACTCTGCTACCGTCCAGCAAACTGTACCGGAGCATTGGCTCTCAGACCAACAGGCTCCGAGACAGCATACATATGGTCTGATATACCACGGCGGTCAGCCAATCACCACACAGTTTATAAACACACACACACACACACACACACCCTTTTACAATCATGATCTGGTACTGGTACTTCCTGTATATAGCAGCACATTGATCTGGTACTTCCTGTATATAGCTCCACATTGATCTGGTACTTCCTGTATATAGCAGCACATTGATCTGGTACTGGTACTTCCTGTATATAGCAGCACATTGATCTGGTACTGGTACTTCCTGTATATAGCTCCACATTGATCTGGTACTGGTACTTCCTGTATATAGCTCCACATTGATCTGGTACTTCCTGTATATAGCAGCACATTGATCTGGTACTGGTACTCCCTGTATATAGCTCCATATTGATCTGGTACTCCCTGTATATAGCTCCACATTGATCTGGTACTCCCTGTATATAGCCCCACATTGATCTGGTACTGGTACTTCCTGTATATAGCAGCACATTGATCTGGTACTGGTACTTCCTGTATATAGCTCCACATTGATCTGGTACTCCCTGTATATAGCCCCACATTGATCTGGTACTGGTACTTCCTGTATATAGCAGCACATTGATCTGGTACTGGTACTTCCTGTATATAGCCCCACATTGATCTGGTACTGGTACTCCCTGTATATAGCAGCACATTGATCTGGTACTGGTACTTCCTGTATATAGCCCCACATTGATCTGGTACTTCCTGTATATAGCCCCACATTGATCTGGTACTGGTACTCCCTGTATATAGCTCCACATTGATCTGGTACTGGTACTTCCTCTATATAGCTCGACATTGATCTGGTACTTCCTGTATATAGCCCCACATTGATCTGGTACTTCCTGTATATAGCTCCACATTGATCTGGTACTTCCTGTATATAGCCCCACATTGATCTGGTACTGGTACTCCCTGTATATAGCTCCACATTGATCTGGTACTTCCTGTATATAGCTCCACATTGATCTGGTACTTCCTGTATATAGCTCCACATTGATCTGGTACTGGTACTTCCTGTATATAGCTCCACATTGATCTGGTACTGGTACTTCCTGTATATAGCTCCACATTGATCTGGTACTGGTACTTCCTGTATATAGCCCCACAATGATCTGGTACTGGTACTTCCTGTATATAGCTCGACATTGATCTGGTACTGGTACTTCCTTTATATAGCTCGACATTGATCTGGTACTGGTACTTCCTCTATATAGCTCGACATTGATCTGGTACTGGTACTTCCTGTATATAGCTCCACATTGATCTGGTACTGGTACTTCCTGTATATAGCTCCACATTGATCTGGTACTGGTACTTCCTGTATATAGCTCGACATTGATCTGGTACTGGTACTTCCTCTATATAGCTCGACATTGATCTGGTACTGGTACTTCCTGTATATAGCCCCACATTGATCTGGTACTGGTACTTCCTGTATATAGCTCCACATTGATCTGGTACTTCCTGTACATAGTGTCACGACTTCCTCTGAAGTTGGTCCCTCTCCTTGCTCGGGCGACGTTCGGCGGTCGACGTCACCGGTCTTCTAGCCAATGCCGATCCACCTTTCATTTTCCATTTGTTTTGTCTCGTCTTCCCACACACCTGGTTCCAACTCCAACAATTACATGTTGTGTATTTAACCCTCTGTTCCCCCCATGTCCTTGTCCGGTATTGTTTGTTGTAAGTGCTTGTGCACGTTATGTCTGGTGTGCGTAGGGTTTGTACCCATTTATTCCTTGTTCTGTTTTCCGGTGGTTTTTATTATTTAAACTGTGTCGTTTGGAAACACAGTTTTTGTTCTCCTGCGTCTGACTTCACTGCCGCCAGTACGCACCCCGTTACACAGCTCCACATTGATCTGGTACTTCCTGTACATAGCTCCACATTGATCTGGTACTGGTACTTCCTGTATATAGCCCCACATTGATCTGGTACTGGTACTTCCTGTATATAGCTCCACATTGATCTGGTACTGGTACTTCCTGTATATAGCTCCACATTGATCTGGTACTGGTACTTCCTGTATATAGCCCCACATTGATCTGGTACTGGTACTTCCTGTATATAGCTCCACATTGATCTGGTACTGGTACTTCCTGTATATAGCTCCACATTGATCTGGTACTTCCTGTATATAGCTCCACATTGATCTGGTACTTCCTGTATATAGTTTCACATTGATCTGGTACTTCCTGTATATAGCTCCACATTGATCTGGTACTTCCTGTATATAGCTCCACATTGATCTGGTACTTCCTGTATATAACTCCACATTGATCTGGTACTTCCTGTATATAGCTCCACATTGATCTGGTACTTCCTGTATATAGCTCCACATTGATCTGGTACTTCCTGTATATAGCTCCACATTGATCTGGTACTTCCTGTATATAGCTCCACATTGATCTGGTACTTCCTGTATATAGCTCCACATTGATCTGGTACTTCCTGTATATAGCTCCACATTGATCTGGTACTTCCTGTATATAGCTCCACATTGATCTGGTACTTCCTGTATATAGCTCCACATTGATCTGGTACTTCCTGTATATAGCTACATTATTGTGTATTTATTTCATTGTTACTATTTTATTCTGTTCTATTTTTAAACTCATCCTTGAAGAGCTCGTAAGCAAGCATTTGAATGCTATTGATCCATAATCGTATATCCAGTGGGTATGGCCAAGGTTGTAAGCCTTGCGTCACCACTCGGAATACTATAATATGCACGTATCTAGGGTCACCGTTATGAAATTATTAAGAGGCTGAGGAACACAGAGCTAATATCTTGCAATCGATGTCTCCTCTGGCTTTCTCATGCAATGTATTTTGATAAGGAGACGAGGAGAGAGAGGACGTGAGGAGTATTCATTTGAAATCCCCCACAGAATCCTACTCACTACTCCAGGTGCTGGCTCACGTCTGGGAGGTAGCCCGGTTCCAAAACTTAACGCAATGCAAAACAAGCCTAAACCGGGCGCCCGGGCAAGATTAATCGAATCCCCTCATCGAATAGAACGAGCCATTCAAGACAGTGATGTCATAATGGGTGGACTGCGAGTGAACCCACAGGAGCAAAGCAGTAATTAAAATCAGGAAGTGTACCCATCAATCTGTGCTGTGATTTGTTGAATCAACTCAACTGACATTACAAAAAAAAATACATTCCCATTGCATGAGCCACATCAGTTACCATAATTTGAATGAACATTCTACATTACCATGGAAATTATTGCATCGCGCACGGCAAGTGGTACCGATGCACCAAGTCTGGAACCAACAGGACCCTGAACAGCTTCTAACCCCCCCAAAAATAGCACTACTACATAGACAGTTAACTAGTTAAATAACTAGTTAGTCCAATAGTTAGTCCAATAGTTAGTCCAATAGTTAGTTCAAGTGTTAGTTAACGGGTTAGTTAACTAGTTAGTTAACTCGTTAGTTAACTCGTTCGTTCAATAGTTAGTTCAATCGTTAGTTCAATCGTTAGTTCAATCGTTAGTTCAATCGTTAGTTCACTAGTTAGTTCACTAGTTAGTTCACTAGTTAGTTCAACAGTTAGTTCAACAGTTAGTTCAACAGTTAGTTCAATAGTTAGTTCAATAGTTAGTTAATTAGTTAGTTAATTAGTTAGTTCAATAGTTAGTTCAATAGTTAGTTAACTAGTTGAACTAACTATTGAATTAACTGTTGAACTAACTATTGAACTAACCACTAGTTAGTTAACGAGTTAGTCAACGAGTTAGTCAACTAGTTCGTCAACTAGTTAGTTAACTAGATAGCTCAATAGTTAGTTCAATATTTAGGTCAATAGTGTGTTCAATAGTTAGTTCAATAGTTAGTTATTTAGTTAGTTCAATAGTTAGTTCAATAGTTAGTTAATTAGTTAGTTAATTAGTTAGTTCAATTGTTAACCAAATAGCTACCCGGACTATCTGCATTGACCCTTTTTTTGACTAACTTTCTTGACTCATCACATACTCTGTTGCTACTGTTTACAATCGGTCACTTTATTCCTAGTTATATGTATATACACGGAGTATAGCAGACATTACGAACACCTTCTAATATCGAGTTGCAACCCCCCCCCCTTTTACCCTCAGAACATTATGAATGCATCTGGGCATGGACTCTACAAGGTGTTGAACGCGTTCCACAGGGATGCTGGACCATGTTGACTCTAATGCTTCTCACAGTTGTGTCAAGTTAGCTGGATGTCCTTTGGGTGGTGGACCATTCTTGATACACAATCGGGAAACTATTGAGTGTGATAAAAAAAAAACTGCTGTATTGCAGTTATTGACACAAACCAGTGCACCTGGCACCTACTACCAAACTCTGTTCAAAGGCACTTACATATTTTGTCTTGCCCATTCACCCTCTGAATGGCACACATACACAAGCCAGGTCTCAATTGTCTCAAGGCTTAAATCCTTCTTTAACCCGTCTCACCGGTGTGATGTTGGGAGATAGGTCTGGTGTCCACTGGGGGGATGTTGGGAGGTAGGTCTGGTGTCCACCCGGGGGATGTTGGGAGGTAGGTCTGGTGTCCACCGGGGGGATGTTGGGAGGTAGGTCTGGTGTCCACCGGGGGGATGTTGGGAGGTAGGTCTGGTGTCCACCGGGGGGATGTTGGGAGGTAGGTCTGGTGTCCACTGGGGGGATGTTGGGAGGTAGGTCTGGTGTCCACCGGGCGGATGTTGGGAAGGAGGTCTGGTGTCCACCGGGGGGATGTTGGGAGGTAGGTCTGGTGTCCACCGTGGGGATGTTGGGAGGTAGGTCTGGTGTCCACTGGGGGGATGTTGGGAGGTAGGCATGGTGTCCACTGGGGGAATGTTGGGAGGTAGGTCTGGTGTCCACCGGGGAGATGTTGGGAGGTAGGTCTGGTGTCCACTGGGGGGATGTTGGGAGGTAGGTCTGGTGTCCACTGGGGGGATGTTGGGAGGTAGGTCTGGTGTCCACTGGGGGGATGTTGGGAGGTAGGTCTGGTGTCCACTGGGGGGATGTTGGGAGGTAGGTCTGGTGTCCACTGGGGGGATGTTGGGAGGTAGGTCTGGTGTCCACCGTGGGGATGTTGGGAGGTAGGTCTGGTGTCCACTGGGGGGATGTTGGGAGGTAGGTCTGGTGTCCACTGGGGGGATGTTGGGAGGTAGGTCTGGTGTCCACTGGGGGGATGTTGGGAGGTAGGTCTGGTGTCCACCGGGGGGATGTTGGGAGGTAGGCATGGTGTCCACTGGGGGAATGTTGGGAGGTAGGTCTGGTGTCCACTGGGGGGGATGTTGGGAGGTAGGTCTGGTGGGTTAACTTCGAAGTCTGGGTCTCTATATATGACAAGTTTATCTTCCCACCGCTTTAATAGCCTGCTGGACCAATTGGGTTCTAGACAACCTGCTGGACCAATCAGGTTCTGAAGTTGATTGACAGTCTGCTGGACCAATCGAGTTCAGAATTGATTGACAGTCTGCTGGACCAATCAGGTTCTAAAGTTGAATGTCTTCTGTTCAGACACTATTCTCCACCCAGTCCTTGGCCTGTTTAGAATACTCCACACCACCTCTGGATCTACTGAAAGATGTGTAACAGAATAACAAAACAAAATATAGAAATGAGTCTTCCCTTGGTTCATTGTCCTATCCTCATGTCTGTTCCACCACCCCTCTCCTTCTTACATTCCCTCCCAGGCAGGTAGAAACAGAAAGAGTGATTGGTGATGTTGGCTGGTATAAAACAGTCATCACATGTCAATTCAGAGCATGAGCTCATATTCTAAATGTTATAATTGAGATAACATAAAAGGACGACTGTCATTACTACTCATGCAGCAGCTAGGGCCAGAGCCATATATATGCATCTATCTGGATTTGGCTAGGGCTGGATAGGGCTGGGTAGAGCTGGCTAGAGCTCACTAGGGCTGGCTAGGGCTGGCTAAGTCTGGCTAGGGCTGGCTAAGGCTGACTAAGGATGGCTAGAGCTGTCTAGGGCTAGCTAGAGCTGGCTAGAGCTGGCTAGAGCTGGCTAGCACTGGCTAGGGGTGGCTAGGGCTGGCTAGGGCTGGCTAGAGCTGTCTCCTACTCACTGACCTTAACTAGGGCAAGTCATTTTATGTAATCAATAGCACAACAGAAAACTGTGATGCCTAGTAGAAAATAAAACACTATTTCTTATCAGTAAAGTTTTAATGAAAAAGGGAATTGCATGACAAGGCAAAATTAACAAAACAGACAATAGGACAGGATAACTTCATAGTAGTAGCTAAGCTAAAAAAAACACAAGCTAGTTAAAGGAAAGGCAAACAAATAATTGTATAAATGAATAAATAAATAAATAACATTATAAATGAATTTGTGGTGACGAGCTACAGGTTGTCATGACTGGCCTGTGAGGATCAGGTTACCGTGGATCACAGTTCTACAGAGATATCTCTCCCTCCCGCAGAGATGGATTGATTGGGGGGGGTTATGACCTCACGCCCATCGTAAGTTAGAAGGCAGCAGCCCAACTCCTTTCTGTTCTCTAACGTGAGAGACTGGAATGTCTGTGTGCCTTAGGAAGAGTTTACAGCCCAACTCCTTTCTGTTCTCTAACGTGAGAGACTGGAATGTCTGTGTGCCTTAGGAAGAGTTTACAGCCCAACTCCTTTCTGTTCTCTAACGTGAGAGACTGGAATGTCTGTGTGCCTTAGGAAGAGTTCACAGTCCAACTCCTTTCTGTTCTCTAACGTGAGAGACTGGAATGTCTGTGTGCCTTAGGAAGAGTTCACAGTCCAACTCCTTTCTGTTCTTTAACGTGAGAGACTGGAATGTCTGTGTGCCTTAGGAAGAGTTCACAGTCCAACTCCTTTCTGTTCTCTAACGTGAGAGACTGGAATGTCTGTGTGCCTTAGGAAGAGTTTACAGCCCAACTCCTTTCTGTTCTCTAACGTGAGAGACTGGAATGTCTGTGTGCCTTAGGAAGAGTTTACAGCCCAACTCCTTTCTGTTCTCTAACGTGAGAGACTGGAATGTCTGTGTGCCTTAGGAAGAGTTCACAGTCCAACTCCTTTCTGTTCTCTAACGTGAGAGACTGGAATGTCTGTGTGCCTTAGGAAGAGTTCACAGTCCAACTCCTTTCTGTTCTTTAACGTGAGAGACTGGAATGTCTGTGTGCCTTAGGAAGAGTTCACAGTCCAACTCCTTTCTGTTCTCTAACGTGAGAGACTGGAATGTCTGTGTGCCTTAGGAAGAGTTCACAGTCCAACTCCTTTCTGTTCTCTAACGTGAGAGACTGGAATGTCTGTGTGCCTTAGGAAGAGTTTACAGCCCAAAACTACAGAACATCAATTGAATGGACTTTGGAACATTATATTTTGTCAGCCAAAATGTTGGTAACAATGATAGATGGAATATGAAAATGAATGTTGTTTTTTGTTATGTTATTAAAAGTTAAATGACGACAATATAAGGAAAACATTGTAACTTGAAGTGTTTTCATAATATGCACAATGTTTGCATACTGTTTGCATACTGTGCATTGTGTAGAAAATATCCAGATCAAAGAGAATGTTTTTGTAAAGATGAACTGTGAATTTAGTTGTCTAAACTATATCAGAGTGAAATCCTGATACGGTGCCTTGTAACGAGCTACGCCACAGGGAACCCAGAGAGCCATGAAGACGGAAACGCCCCTTTGTGACCCGAGGGTATAACATTTGTGAGTTAAGAATTGACATATCAGACTAAAACGGACCACAGCTGCAGCGTGATCAAAGATACTCGCGACCCCCATAAACGCTACACGAGGAAGAAGACAAAATAACCTCTTAACAATAAAGGCTACGGTTGATTTACTGTATCTAAGAAGGTGAATTCAAGAAGAACCAGGCAGTTATTGTCTTCAAATCATCGGTTGTCTACACGGCCCTCCTACCCAAGAGAGCTGATTAGCCTCCTCAGAAGTCCAAGGGAACAGACCACTAAGAGAAAGGACACTGACATCGTGTTGACAATCAGGGACACCTGGTAACAAAGGAGGTGCTGCCATCGGAGTAGAAGGTCGTTGGCTAAACCTCATAAGCGGAACTCGTCCACGAAGAAGAAGAGATACCCAAGGGAGGCTTTCAACAAGTAAATACGTTCATTATAATTCTGACCCATAAGAGCGGCAGGTCGGGGCCAGGTGTTAGGGCTAAACTAAGCATAGTTTACAAATGTATCCAAGTGTGCTTTTGTCTCGTGCACTCTCCCCCTCTCTCTCTCTCTCTTTTTAAATCCCTGTTTTGTGTAACACGTGTCATATTGTGTTGGTCCGCTAGGGACTTGTTTTATCTTACTAAGTTCTAATCAATAGCCTACACTGTGTCTGTGTATCTTATATTATCATTTAGTTTGTTAGTAAATAAATAACCAACTCAATTGGTGTGGTACAGAATGATTTAGTGAGACCCGGGTTAGTGCTGATTTAAGAATTATGCAACGTTCAGAATGAGACTGAAGAGGAAATTCATTAATTAGCAATTGCTATGAAATCGATATTCTGATATTCTTTGAGTTAATTTGGGAAACAGTAACTCATTAAACAAACTTTTCCCATGGTGCCCCAGGTAACTGAGTTAATGGTTACCTGATTAATTTAATCACGTAAGTATAAACACAGTTAATTATTCGATGAATAGCAGCCGTCACATTAATGATACAATGTCACGACAAGGTGTTAGCAACTTAGCTGGTAACATCCCTTGAATAGTTTAAGCTTTCCTGTCCATGGAGTAAAAATGGTGGGAAAGGAACCTGGTTTCAAACAGTCCCCATTGTGTTTTATCGACACTATAAGCAGGATGTCAGATGGCCTGCAGCCATGGCTGAAACAAAGCTCCATCGCGGTCAGGAACAGAGTGGAAATGTGTAGTGTATTTGTACCGAAACATTATTGCACCCGGGTACAATGCACTTCAGTTTGCTCAACAACACTCAGCTACTTGACTACTAACATTATTCACCGAGCCTTACTTTACTTCAGAGACTACTAACCGCTAGCCTAGCTAGCTACCATCTCTTAGTTGACTTCCTTTTGTCCCGATTTCCTTTCTTGAATACCAATAGTAAGACGCTTCTTCTTCCCGCCTCCTGTAATTATCCATTTTAGAACCAGGAAGAAGAGTGCTCTACCGGACTACAGACAGAGATTACAGACTATATGGAAGATGGAACAACCGATTTATTTAACAATTCAAAGCCGAGACACCAATTATTGTTTATGTAACAATAAATACGCCGTTTTTTAATGCATTTTAGGTAATTTTTATAGAGAAATGCAGAAATCTAAATATTTAAGCAATGGACCTAAAAACTTTCTGAGATACTGACAAAAGACCAGATTTAGAAAGGGCCTGTAAGTGTTTGGGTTAAACTCTAACCTTAGTTCATAGATGCACAGTTAGAGACGAAGCATATACTGTATGCTATATACTGTATATTACTGTGGCCCCATCTTCGGATGGGGCCACAGTGTCTCCTGACCGCTCCTGTCTCAGCCTCCAGTATTTATGCTGCAGTAGTTTATGTGTCGGGGGGCTAGGGTCAGTTGGTTACCTGGAGTACTTCTCCTGTCTTATCCAGTGTCCTGTGTGAATTTAAGTATGCTCTCTCTAATTCTCTCGTTCTCTCTTTCTCTCTGAGAACCTGAGCCCTAGGACCATACGTCAGGACTACCGGGCATGATGACACCTTGCTGTCCCCAGTCCGCCTGGCCTTGCTGCTATTCCAGTTTCAACTGTTCTGCCTGCGGTTACGGAACCCCTACCTGTCCCAGACCTGCTGTTTTCAACTCTTAATGATCGGCTATGAAAAGCCAACTGAGATTTATTCCTGATTATTATTTGACCATGCTTGTCATTTATGAACATTTTGAAAATCTTGGCTCTCTCTAATTTTCTCCTTCTCTCTTTCTTTCTCTCGGAGGACCTGGGCCCTAGGACCATGCGTCGGGACTGCCGCCCGTGGTGACTCCTTGCTGTCCCCAGTCCGCCTGGCCTTGCTGCTATTCCAGTTTCAGCTGTTCTGCCTGCGGTTATGGAACCGCCACCTGTCCCAGACCTGTTGTTTTTCAACTCTTGATGATCGGCTATGAAAAGCCAACTGAAAATTATTCATGATTATTATTTGACCATGCTTGTCACTTATGAACATTTTTGAACATCTTGGCATAGTTCTGTTATAATCTCCACCCGGCACAGCCAGAAGAGGACTGGCCACCCCTCATAGCCTGGTTCCTCTCTAGGTTTCTTCCTAGGTTTTGGCCTTTCTAGGGAGTTTTTCCTAGCCACCGTGCTTCTACACCTGCATTACTAGCTGTTTGGGGTTTTAGGCTGGGTATCTGTACAGCACTGCAAGATATTAGCTGATGTACGAAGGGCTATATAAAATAAAATTGATATTATGAATAACATTTACCAAATTAAAAATTCAAGGAATATTACTGAGAAATGTGAAGATTGCGGTTCGTATCCATTTAAAAGTAATCCGATTTATTACAGTTACGCAATTAGCTAAATGTACACATCAGACATCTTCTCAATAAAAATAATACAAAATATCCTGAGTCTTAACAGCATAGAAAATTCACCACTATGACATACAATTGTATATTGGTAGATTGGTTTACCAATGACTCCATGATCCAAGTTTAAACCTTTGATTCCTCCCAGAGCGCCAACTCCCACTATCTCCTATCGTCACATCACTGTGTGATATGAGCACACCCCTGTGTCGCTCCTCTTTGAACTATCCGCCATCTGACGAACAGAAAAACACAGTTTCTCTGAAAACAATAAATCCATAGCGCTTACAGTACAATAAAACACATCAACATTCGTAGCTCTTGAAACAATCAAAACATGATATTTTAATTCACACAGTAACATTAATTTCGTAAATTCTAGTTTAGTCGGTTTTCACACATCTCCTGGCTTCAGTGACCCTAGGGCATCTGTGAGAACGTCTCTTCCCTGACATTTGTATTTATTTTGGATCCTCCATTGCTACAGATAAGGTGTGTTTTGACTATAGATGGTCTGCCATACAAACAATGCCATAAATGATGATCGAGTCATCACACTGTGCTCCCACGCCAGCCAGTCACCAGTATCACCATCTCATTCTTCCACTATAGGCGCATGTGACAAATACATTTTAATTTGAAGGGAGAAAGAGAGAGAGAGAGGGGGGGCGATAGAGAGAGGGAGAGGAGAGGGCGATAGAGAGAGGGGGGGCGATAGAGAGAGATAGAGAGGGGGCGAGAGGGGGGGCGATAGGGAGAAGAGAGGGGGAGAGGAGAGAGAGAGAGAGAGAGGGGGGGGAGCAGAGAGGGAAAGTAGGTATAAGGAAGAGCTACTGATTGCAACTCTCAATCGATACTCTTAATAAACAGAGGTAAATAATCTTCAGCAGAGACCTCGTGCAGATGAAATTTAATGTGGACTGTAATTTGCTGCTGATGCTACTTTTCAATAGAGGGCACCTTGGAGGTAACGACTTCATCATATCTCTCTCTCAATATCTCTCTCCCCCTCATTCTCGATCATCTCTCTCCAACTCTCTTTCACCCTGTGTACCTTATCTTCTGTTGTGAGGTTACTTTCATTAGACTGATGACTGTTATTTATCTAATCAACTAACCATGTTTAATTGTTACCCGATTAAATTAATCATGTCGCAATTAACTCATTAGGATTTGGGGCACCACGAGAGCATTTTTTTTTTTTTGTTACAATCTCCCGAATTAAACTCTGAATGTCTTTATTATGTCCATAAACAGTCAACATATTAATCATAACCTCGTATCATATCATCATTCTGAACAGTCGTAACCTCTTTGCATCTGCAAAATCCAGAGCCGTACTTATGATTCAGTACTACACAAATTGGTTTAATAATTGATTTACTAGCTAACTAAATGGTAACACAGATTAAACATACACACTTAACACAGGTCCCTAGTAGACTGAAACAGGTCCCTAGTAGACTGAAAACAATATGGCTGCTTGTTTTACGAAAGACATGGAGAGGACGAGAGACAGAGAGACAGAGAGACTTAATGTTGGTACATTTTATAAACTACTCTCACATTAATCATGTACTTTGCACACAAACTTCCGCCCTCTTCGAGATAAGACATCATGAATGTATCTATGTGAAATGTCTTGGTTGTTCGTGTATTTCTGTCGGAAACCAGGCATTCTGGGAAAAGGGTGTTGGGCCTTTTTGCGGCACGCTTGTAAGGCTCTGATTGTCCAGCCGTCTTCTACTGTTGTTCTCCTCTGCTGTCATCCGGTATCCGGTGACTTGTCCTAAAAATAACTACATAGTTCGTTCTACTTCCATTTGCTTTGGAAGGTGGTTCTTAGAGGGGTGATGACAGTATGGTACTACGGTGATTTGAGAAGAGTAGTAGAACGGTCCCACTTAAATTCGCTTTTCTAGATACTTTACTAATCAGCCGTACAGTGATTGTGATTGTCCGGGAGGAGACTTTATTGTCTTTACCTCGTGTTGAAATTTCAGATTTCAAACCAGTTTAAACGTAAGCTGCAGCTCAACATCTCTGGTATGTTAAAATCGTAACCCATCATTTTATTTAGTTCATTCAAAAGGGGCGGTTCCGTCAGGCTGACACGCTCTATGACCTCACTCAGGGGCGTGGCTTGTCACTTGTACAAAGTTATGTGAAACTATTATCTCTTATGGCTCCTAAAATCACATCCCTCTCTTAACAAAAACACACCGGATGGACACTTCATCTATGTACTGTGTATACTTTCCAAGTTACAGTATTTCCTTTATAACATTTTTAATGACATCACAAAATAACAACCAAAAACGTCACCAGTGTTCTCCAGATCGCCTCTGACCGTTCCTCACGTTCTATGTTCGAAATATTGTTCCAGTATTCACTTCAGAACGTGTTAGTCTGTGTAGCAAAGGAACTTTTTATATATTTAACCTTTATTTAACCTTTATTTAACTAGGCAAATCAGTTAAGAACTCCTCTCTGTTGCTGTTATCAAGGGCAATTCAAATTGTTAGGTCTCTAACCTTCTTACTGACTGTGGCTGGACTGACTGTTGCTGGCATTGGTACTGGTTCCCAAGGGGACCAGCTATCCTACCAATTGCTTATGTAAAGTTTTCCCAACGGAACACATTATTAGAGCATTTTACTAGTTGCATTGTAGTTGGCAAGGAATGATTATTGTTAAAAAAAAAAAGTTTTGGGAAAACCAGTTTTGGGAAAACCTCAGTGATATCTAAGGTTATCCCAGTCCAGGGGCTTGTCCGCTCCTTTCATTTCTCGTGGGGAAGTACTGGATCGATGTCAATCGCCATCAGGGCTAAACTGGAGAGAACCTTTTACAAGGCCTGTGCCTGGCGGGTTATTTTGGAGGGCGTCTGTCGCAATTTCTGCTGTTTTTTTCCGCATATGGCATAGTTTGGATTTGTATCGCTGCTGAGGTCAACAATCAATCTGTCCTTGGGTGAGGGTTCACTAATAGTGGGGGAATTGGGACCACTATTATTATCAGTATTATTATTATCATTATCATCATTATTACTATTATTATCATTATCATTATTATAATTATTATTACTATTATCATTATTATTATAATTATTATTATAATTATTATCATTACCATTATTATTATTATTCACATTATTATTACTACTATTATCATTATTATTATTATTATTATTATTATTCAGTTTTGTTCAGTTTGGGTTTTGAGTCGTTGGAAGCTGCAAAATCGATTTTCATCAATATATAGACATTAATAAAATCATACCTGCATAGGCTATTTGGGATTGAAATAACTTTAAATATCCTGACACCTCTCTCTCCTCCTTTCACTCCCTTTCCCTCGTCATCTCCAATCCATCCATCCCAACCTGTATGTTAAGTCATTCTCTCACGTCTCAGAATGGTATGAACTAAAAGGTAGATATTAAATCAGAGACAGCAAGAAGAGTAACAACTTTAATTGACTGTTTCATAATGGAAATGAAAAATTTGAGTTTCAAAATAAAACCTTGAATAGGCTTCATGCCTAATCAGAATACATTGTAAATGACCCCACATAACCTCAAAGAATGAAATAAAATGTTCAGCTATTTAATTTGAGAATTGCTCTTTTTGTAATAGATATTATTAATATGAAATGTAGCTGGAAGGTGGGGGAGATTTATTAGTCCTAGACAGACGTTGCTCTCTGTGCTGTGGGTCTGTTCCTTCGCCTCGTCGTCCTAGCTGTCTCGTCTTTTCACACGCCGGAAATATTGTTGCTCTCTCCTCACATAACATCAGCTGTAGAACATTATGGCAAGAAGATAGAAAACAGAAAACATCTCTGGGTTTGGTATTTTTCACCTGCATCACTGTATCATCTTAATAAATAATGTTCTCTTTCTTTATTTCTTTATTTTTTTTAAAAGTGAACTACTGTGAAGTTTTAAGGTTTGTTTGTTAGTTTCTAAATAACTGTTTCCATGAGAACGGGGTCCGTAGTAACAGTTCTCCCCACGGTGATAAACAGATAAACAGTCGAATGAATCTTAATTATGGTGTGTGTGTGTGTGTGTGTGTGTGTGTGTGCGTTCCTCCCTCTCTGGAAGGTTCTGGGTAATGGGAACATCATTTGTGAGCACACCCGCTGATTCCACAGGTCTTTGAAGTTCCTCACAGAGTGGGACCACGCCAACCCGTAAAGTAAACTACGAAACTTTCTAGGAACTTTTATAGAAAGATAAATAAATTTAAAAAATGAGGTATTATTTAAATAGGCAAGTCAGTTAGGAAGACATTCTTATTTACAATGACAGCCTACTGGGGAACAGTTAGTTAAACTGCCTTGTTCAGGGGGAGAACTACAGATATTTACCTCGTCAGCTCGGGGATTCGATCCAGCAACCTTTCGGTTACTGGCCCAACGCTCTAACCACTAGGCTACCTGTTGCCCGCATCATTATCATCACAAATTATCTAGTTCTGTATTGCAGCACCATGCCCTACCCAACTCACCTGGCTGAATTAGGGAGAGGAGAGGAGAGGAGAGGAGAGGAGAGGAGAGGAGAGGAGAGGAGAGGAGAGGAGAGGAGAGGAGAGGAGAGAGGACGAGAGGAGAGGAGAGGAGAGGAGAGGAGAGGAGAGGAGAGGAGAGGAGAGGAGAGGAGAGGAGAGGAGCGGAGAGGAGAGGAGAGGAGAGGAGAGGAGAGGAGAGGGAGAGAGGAGAGGAGAGGAGAGGAGAGGAGAGGAGAGGAGAGGAGAGGAGCGGAGAGGAGAGGAGAGGAGAGGAGAGGAGAGGAGAGGAGAGGAGAGGAGAGGAGAGGAGAGGAGAGGAGAGGAGAGGAGAGGAGAGGAGAGGAGCGGAGAGGAGAGGAGAGGAGAGGAGAGGAGAGGAGAGGAGAGGAGAGGAGAGGAGAGGAGAGGAGAGGAGGTTTACATCTCCATCTGTATTACATCTGGTTTGTTGGTTTCATCAAGGGCTCCTTCTCAGCCCTTCGTGCTGAAAATATAGCAGTCTTTGTTTGGCTTCAGAAAGAGAAATCATCACCATTTCAATAAAACAGTGTCCGTTCTGTCTCAACTCTCTCACACACACACCCTAGACCAGCACCCTGTCTAGCTAATCCTAAAACTACAAACACTGACCGAATAGACCAGCCTGTCCTCTCCCTGTATATCTGCACCAGGGGGCCTATGCTCTCCATGTATACTTGCACCAGGGGGCCTATCCTCTCCCTGTATACCTGCACCAGGGGGCCTATCCTCTCCCTGTATACCTGCACCAGGGGGCCTATCCTCTCCCTGTATACCTGCACCAGGGGGCCTATCCTCTCCCTGTATACCTGCACCAGGGGGCCTATCCTCTCCCTGTATACATAGCTGCACCAGGAGGCCTATCCTCTCCCTGTATACATACCTGCACCAGGAGGCCTATCCTCTCCCTGTACACATACCTGCACCAGGAGGCCTGTCCTCTCCCTGTATACAAACCTGCACCAGGAGGCCTGTCCTCTCTCTGTATACATACCTGCACCAGGAGCCATGGTTTTAAGGAAGGGACACAGATCTCCTTCCCTCTCTCCTCTCCCCCTCGCTGTCTTTCGCATTCTCTCACCACTCCCCTCCCCTCTCCCCTCTTTGTCAGATTAGCGTGTCAAAGTCCCTCCTCTTCTCTGTTGGATTATAGAGTCCTTAAAGGGTTTTGTTTCTCTCCCCCCCCCCCCCCTCTTCTCTGTTGGATTATAGAGTCCTTAAAGGGTTTTGTTTCTCTCTCCCCCCTCCTCTTCTCTGTTGGATTATAGAGTCCTTAAAGGGTTTTGTTTTCCTCTCCTCCCTTCTCTTCTCTGTTGGATTATAGAGTCCTTAAAGGGTTTTGTTTCTCTCTCCTCCCTTCTCTTCTCTGTTGGATTATAGAGTCCTTAAAGGGTTTTGTTTCTCTCTCCCCCCTCCTCTTCTCTGTTGGATTATAGAGTCCTTAAAGGGTTTTGTTTCTCTCTCCCCCCTCCTCTTCTCTGTTGGATTATAGAGTCCTTAAAGGGTTTTGTTTCTCTCTCCCCCCTCCTCTTCTCTGTTGGATTATAGAGTCCTTAAAGGGTTTTGTTTCTCTCTCCCCCCTCCTCTTCTCTGTTGGATTATAGAGTCCTTAAAGGGTTTTGTTTCTCTCTCCCCCCTCCTCTTCTCTGTTGGATTATAGAGTCCTTAAAGGGTTTTTGTTTTCCTCCCCCCCTCCTCTTCTCTGTTGGATTATAGAGTCCTTAAAGGGTTTTGTTTTCCTCTCCTCCCTCCTCTTCTCTGTTGGATTATAGAGTCCTTAAAGGGTTTTTGTTTTCCTCTCCTCCCTCCTCTTCTCTGTTGGATTATAGAGTCCTTAAAGGGTTTTGTTTTCCTCTCCTCCCTCCTCTTCTCTGTTGGATTATAGAGTCCTTAAAGGGTTTTGTTTTCCTCTCCTCCCTCCTCTTCTCTGTTGGATTATAGAGTCCTTAAAGGGTTTTGTTTCTCTCTCCTCCCTTCTCTTCTCTGTTGGATTATAGAGTCCTTAAAGGGTTTTGTTTCTCTCTCCCCCCTCCTCTTCTCTGTTGGATTATAGAGTCCTTAAAGGGTTTTGTTTTCCTCTCCTCCCTCCTCTTCTCTGTTGGATTATAGAGTCCTTAAAGGGTTTTGTTTTCCTCTCCTCCCTTCTCTTCTCTGTTGGATTATAGAGTCCTTAAAGGGTTTTGTTTCTCTCTCCCCCCTCCTCTTCTCTGTTGGATTATAGAGTCCTTAAAGGGTTTTGTTTTCCTCTCCTCCCTCCTCTTCTCTGTTGGATTATAGAGTCCTTAAAGGGTTTTGTTTCTCTCTCCCCCCTTCTCTTCTCTGTTGGATTATAGAGTCCTTAAAGGGTTTTGTTTCTCTCTCCTCCCTCCTCTTCTCTGTTGGATTATAGAGTCCTTAAAGGGTTTTGTTTCTCTCTCCTCCCTTCTCTTCTCTGTTGGATTATAGAGTCCTTAAAGGGGTTTGTTTCTCTCTCCTCCCTCCTCTTCTCTGTTGGATTATAGAGTCCTTAAAGGGTTTTGTTTCCCCCCCCCTCCTCTTCTCTGTTGGATTATAGAGTCCTTAAAGGGTTTTGTTTTCTCTCTCCTCCCTCCTCTTCTCTGTTGGATTACAGAGTCCTTAAAGGGTTTTGTTTTCCTCTCCTCCCTCCTCTTCTCTGTTGGATTATAGAGTCCTTAAAGGGTTTTGTTTCTCTCTCCTCCCTTCTCTTCTCTGTTGGATTATAGAGTCCTTAAAGGGTTTTGTTTCTCTCTCCCCCCTCCTCTTCTCTGTTGGATTATAGAGTCCTTAAAGGGTTTTGTTTCTCTCTCCCCCCTCCTCTTCTCTGTTGGATTATAGAGTCCTTAAAGGGTTTTGTTTCTCTCTCCCCCCTCCTCTTCTCTGTTGGATTATAGAGTCCTTAAAGGGTTTTGTTTCTCTCTCCCCCCTCCTCTTCTCTGTTGGATTATAGAGTCCTTAAAGGGTTTTGTTTCTCTCTCCCCCCTCCTCTTCTCTGTTGGATTATAGAGTCCTTAAAGGGTTTTGTTTTCCTCTCCTCCCTTCTCTTCTCTGTTGGATTATAGAGTCCTTAAAGGGTTTTGTTTCTCTCTCCTCCCTTCTCTTCTCTGTTGGATTATAGAGTCCTTAAAGGGTTTTGTTTCTCTCTCCCCCCTCCTCTTCTCTGTTGGATTATAGAGTCCTTAAAGGGTTTTGTTTCTCTCTCCCCCCTCCTCTTCTCTGTTGGATTATAGAGTCCTTAAAGGGTTTTGTTTCTCTCTCCCCCCTCCTCTTCTCTGTTGGATTATAGAGTCCTTAAAGGGTTTTGTTTCTCTCTCCCCCCTCCTCTTCTCTGTTGGATTATAGAGTCCTTAAAGGGTTTTGTTTCTCTCTCCCCCCTCCTCTTCTCTGTTGGATTATAGAGTCCTTAAAGGGTTTTTGTTTTCCTCCCCCCCCTCCT
Source organism: Salvelinus alpinus (assembly GCF_045679555.1). Taxonomy (NCBI): domain Eukaryota; kingdom Metazoa; phylum Chordata; class Actinopteri; order Salmoniformes; family Salmonidae; genus Salvelinus; species Salvelinus alpinus. The sequence continues at coordinate 7,352,524 of NC_092095.1, forward strand.
CTTCTCTGTTGGATTATAGAGTCCTTAAAGGGTTTTGTTTTCCTCTCCTCCCTCCTCTTCTCTGTTGGATTATAGAGTCCTTAAAGGGTTTTTGTTTTCCTCTCCTCCCTCCTCTTCTCTGTTGGATTATAGAGTCCTTAAAGGGTTTTGTTTTCCTCTCCTCCCTCCTCTTCTCTGTTGGATTATAGAGTCCTTAAAGGGTTTTGTTTTCCTCTCCTCCCTCCTCTTCTCTGTTGGATTATAGAGTCCTTAAAGGGTTTTGTTTCTCTCTCCTCCCTTCTCTTCTCTGTTGGATTATAGAGTCCTTAAAGGGTTTTGTTTCTCTCTCCCCCCTCCTCTTCTCTGTTGGATTATAGAGTCCTTAAAGGGTTTTGTTTTCCTCTCCTCCCTCCTCTTCTCTGTTGGATTATAGAGTCCTTAAAGGGTTTTGTTTTCCTCTCCTCCCTTCTCTTCTCTGTTGGATTATAGAGTCCTTAAAGGGTTTTGTTTCTCTCTCCCCCCTCCTCTTCTCTGTTGGATTATAGAGTCCTTAAAGGGTTTTGTTTTCCTCTCCTCCCTCCTCTTCTCTGTTGGATTATAGAGTCCTTAAAGGGTTTTGTTTCTCTCTCCCCCCTTCTCTTCTCTGTTGGATTATAGAGTCCTTAAAGGGTTTTGTTTCTCTCTCCTCCCTCCTCTTCTCTGTTGGATTATAGAGTCCTTAAAGGGTTTTGTTTCTCTCTCCTCCCTTCTCTTCTCTGTTGGATTATAGAGTCCTTAAAGGGGTTTGTTTCTCTCTCCTCCCTCCTCTTCTCTGTTGGATTATAGAGTCCTTAAAGGGTTTTGTTTCCCCCCCCCTCCTCTTCTCTGTTGGATTATAGAGTCCTTAAAGGGTTTTGTTTTCTCTCTCCTCCCTCCTCTTCTCTGTTGGATTACAGAGTCCTTAAAGGGTTTTGTTTTCCTCTCCTCCCTCCTCTTCTCTGTTGGATTATAGAGTCCTTAAAGGGTTTTGTTTTCTCTCTCCTCCCTCCTCTTCTCTGTTGGATTATAGAGTCCTTAAAGGGTTTTTGTTTTCCTCTCCTCCCTCCTCTTCTCTGTTGGATTATAGAGTCCTTAAAGGGTTTTGTTTTCCTCTCCTCCCTCCTCTTCTCTGTTGGATTATAGAGTCCTTAAAGGGTTTTGTTTTCCTCTCCTCCCTCCTCTTCTCTGTTGGATTATAGAGTCCTTAAAGGGTTTTGTTTCTCTCTCCTCCCTTCTCTTCTCTGTTGGATTATAGAGTCCTTAAAGGGTTTTGTTTCTCTCTCCCCCCTCCTCTTCTCTGTTGGATTATAGAGTCCTTAAAGGGTTTTGTTTTCCTCTCCTCCCTCCTCTTCTCTGTTGGATTATAGAGTCCTTAAAGGGTTTTGTTTCTCTCTCCCCCCTTCTCTTCTCTGTTGGATTATAGAGTCCTTAAAGGGTTTTGTTTCTCTCTCCTCCCTCCTCTTCTCTGTTGGATTATAGAGTCCTTAAAGGGTTTTGTTTCTCTCTCCTCCCTTCTCTTCTCTGTTGGATTATAGAGTCCTTAAAGGGGTTTGTTTCTCTCTCCTCCCTCCTCTTCTCTGTTGGATTATAGAGTCCTTAAAGGGTTTTGTTTCCCCCCCCCTCCTCTTCTCTGTTGGATTATAGAGTCCTTAAAGGGTTTTGTTTTCTCTCTCCTCCCTCCTCTTCTCTGTTGGATTACAGAGTCCTTAAAGGGTTTTGTTTTCCTCTCCTCCCTCCTCTTCTCTGTTGGATTATAGAGTCCTTAAAGGGTTTTGTTTTCTCTCTCCTCCCTCCTCTTCTCTGTTGGATTATAGAGTCCTTAAAGGGTTTTGTTTTCCTCTCCTCCCTCCTCTTCTCTGTTGGATTATAGAGTCCTTAAAGGGTTTTGTTTTCCTCTCCTCCCTCCTCTTCTCTGTTGGATTATAGAGTCCTTAAAGGGTTTTGTTTTCCTCTCCTCCCTCCTCTTCTCTGTTGGATTATAGAGTCCTTAAAGGGTTTTGTTTTCCTCTCCTCCCTCCTCTTCTCTGTTGGATTATAGAGTCCTTAAAGGGTTTTGTTTCTCTCTCCTCCCTCCTCTTCTCTGTTGGATTATAGATTCCTTAAAGGGTTTTGTTTTCCCCCTCCTCTTCTCTGTTGGATTATAGAGTCCTTAAAGGGTTTTGTTTCCTCTTCTCCCTCCTCTTCTCTGTTGGATTATAGAGTCCTTAAAGGGTTTTGTTTTCCTCTCCTCCCTCCTCTTCTCTGTTGGATTATAGAGTCCTTAAAGGGTTTTGTTTCTCTCTCCTCCCTCCTCTTCTCTGTTGGATTATAGAGTCCTTAAAGGGTTTTGTTTTCCCCCTCCTCTTCTCTGTTGGATTATAGAGTCCTTAAAGGGTTTTGTTTCTCTCTCCTCCATTCTCTTCTCTGTTGGATTATAGAGTCCTTAAAGGGTTTTGTTTCTCTCTCCCCCCTCCTCTTCTCTGTTGGATTATAGAGTCCTTAAAGGGTTTTGTTTTCCTCTCCTCCCTCCTCTTCTCTGTTGGATTATAGAGTCCTTAAAGGGTTTTGTTTCTCTCTCCCCCCTTCTCTTCTCTGTTGGATTATAGAGTCCTTAAAGGGTTTTGTTTCTCTCTCCTCCCTCCTCTTCTCTGTTGGATTATAGAGTCCTTAAAGGGTTTTGTTTCTCTCTCCTCCCTTCTCTTCTCTGTTGGATTATAGAGTCCTTAAAGGGGTTTGTTTCTCTCTCCTCCCTCCTCTTCTCTGTTGGATTATAGAGTCCTTAAAGGGTTTTGTTTCCCCCCCCCCTCCTCTTCTCTGTTGGATTATAGAGTCCTTAAAGGGTTTTGTTTTCTCTCTCCTCCCTCCTCTTCTCTGTTGGATTACAGAGTCCTTAAAGGGTTTTGTTTTCCTCTCCTCCCTCCTCTTCTCTGTTGGATTATAGAGTCCTTAAAGGGTTTTGTTTTCTCTCTCCTCCCTCCTCTTCTCTGTTGGATTATAGAGTCCTTAAAGGGTTTTGTTTTCCTCTCCTCCCTCCTCTTCTCTGTTGGATTATAGAGTCCTTAAAGGGTTTTGTTTTCCTCTCCTCCCTCCTCTTCTCTGTTGGATTATAGAGTCCTTAAAGGGTTTTGTTTTCCTCTCCTCCCTCCTCTTCTCTGTTGGATTATAGAGTCCTTAAAGGGTTTTGTTTTCCTCTCCTCCCTCCTCTTCTCTGTTGGATTATAGAGTCCTTAAAGGGTTTTGTTTCTCTCTCCTCCCTCCTCTTCTCTGTTGGATTATAGATTCCTTAAAGGGTTTTGTTTTCCCCCTCCTCTTCTCTGTTGGATTATAGAGTCCTTAAAGGGTTTTGTTTCCTCTTCTCCCTCCTCTTCTCTGTTGGATTATAGAGTCCTTAAAGGGTTTTGTTTTCCTCTCCTCCCTCCTCTTCTCTGTTGGATTATAGAGTCCTTAAAGGGTTTTGTTTCTCTCTCCTCCCTCCTCTTCTCTGTTGGATTATAGAGTCCTTAAAGGGTTTTGTTTTCCCCCTCCTCTTCTCTGTTGGATTATAGAGTCCTTAAAGGGTTTTGTTTTCCCCCTCCTCTTCTCTGTTGGATTATAGAGTCCTTAAAGGGTTTTGTTTTCCCCCTCCTCTTCTCTGTTGGATTATAGAGTCCTTAAAGGGTTTTGTTTTCCCCCTCCTCTTCTCTGTTGGATTATAGAGTCCTTAAAGGGTTTTGTTTCCTCTCCTCCCTCCTCTTCTCTGTTGGATTATAGAGTCCTTAAAGGGTTTTGTTTCCCCCCCCCCTCCTCTTCTCTGTTGGATTATAGAGTCCTTAAAGGGTTTTGTTTCTCTCTCCCCCCTTCTCTTCTCTGTTGGATTACAGAGTCCTTAAAGGGTTTTGTTTTCCTCTCCTCCCTCCTCTTCTCTGTTGGATTACAGAGTCCTTAAAGGGTTTTGTTTCTCTCTCCCCCCTCCTCTTCTCTGTTGGATTATAGAGTCCTTAAAGGGTTTTGTTTTTCTCTCCTCCCTCCTCTTCTCTGTTGGATTATAGAGTCCTTAAAGGGTTTTGTTTTCCTCTCCTCCCTCCTCTTCTCTGTTGGATTATAGAGTCCTTAAAGTGTTTTGTTTCTCTCTCCTCCCTCCTCTTCTCTGTTGGATTATAAAGTCCTTAAAGGGTTTTGTTTCCTCTCCTCCCTCCTCTTCTCTGTTGGATTATAGAGTCCTTAAAGGGTTTTGTTTTCCCCCCCCTCCTCTTCTCTGTTGGATTATAGAGTCCTTAAAGGGTTTTGTTTTCCTCTCCTCCCTCCTCTTCTCTGTTGGATTACAGAGTCCTTAAAGGGTTTTGTTTCTCTCTCCTCCCTCCTCTTCTCTGTTGGATTATAGAGTCCTTAAAGGGTTTTGTTTCTCTCTCCCCCCTCCTCTTCTCTGTTGGATTATAGAGTCCTTAAAGGGTTTTGTTTCTCTCTCCTCCCTCCTCTTCTCTGTTGGATTATAGAGTCCTTAAAGGGTTTTGTTTCTCTCTCCTCCCTTCTCTTCTCTGTTGGATTATAGAGTCCTTAAAGGGTTTTGTTTCTCTCTCCTCCCTCCTCTTCTCTGTTGGATTATAGAGTCCTTAAAGGGTTTTGTTTCTCTCTCCTCCCTCCTCTTCTCTGTTGGATTATAGAGTCCTTAAAGGGTTTTGTTTCCCCCCCCCTCCTCTTCTCTGTTGGATTATAGAGTCGTTAAAGGGTTTTGTTTTCCTCTCCTCCCTCCTCTTCTCTGTTGGATTATAGAGTCCTTAAAGGGTTTTGTTTTCTCTCTCCTCCCTCCTCTTCTCTGTTGGATTATAGAGTCCTTAAAGGGTTTTGTTTTCCTCTCCTCCCTCCTCTTCTCTGTTGGATTATAGAGTCCTTAAAGGGTTTTGATTTCCTCTCCTCCCTCCTCTTCTCTGTTGGATTATAGAGTCCTTAAAGGGTTTTGTTTTCCCCCTCCTCTTCTCTGTTGGATTATAGAGTCCTTAAAGGGTTTTGTTTTCCCCCTCCTCTTCTCTGTTGGATTATAGAGTCCTTAAAGGGTTTTGTTTTCCTCTCTCCCCCCTCCTCTTCTCTGTTGGATTATAGAGTCCTTAAAGGGTTTTTGTTTTCCTCCCCCCCCTCCTCTTCTCTGTTGGATTATAGAGTCCTTAAAGGGTTTTGTTTCTCTCTCCTCCCTTCTCTTCTCTGTTGGATTATAGAGTCCTTAAAGGGTTTTGTTTTCCTCTCCTCCCTCCTCTTCTCTGTTGGATTACAGAGTCCTTAAAGGGTTTTGTTTTCCTCCCCCCCCTCCTCTTCTCTGTTGGATTATAGAGTACTTAAAGGGTTTTGTTTCTCTCTCCTCCCTCCTCTTCTCTGTTGGATTATAGAGTCCTTAAAGGGTTTTGTTTTCCCCCCTCCTCCTCTTCTCTGTTGGATTATAGAGTCCTTAAAGGGTTTTGTTTCTCTCTCCTCCCTCCTCTTCTCTGTTGGATTATAGAGTCCTTAAAGGGTTTTGTTTCTCTCTCCTCCCTCCTCTTCTCTGTTGGATTATAGAGTCCTTAAAGGGTTTTGTTTCTCTCTCCTCCCTCCTCTTCTCTGTTGGATTATAGAGTCCTTAAAGGGTTTTGTTTCTCTCTCCTCCCTCCTCTTCTCTGTTGGATTATAGAGTCCTTAAAGGGTTTTGTTTCTCTCTCCCCCCTCCTCTTCTCTGTTGGATTATAGAGTCCTTAAAGGGTTTTGTTTCTCTCTCCTCCCTCCTCTTCTCTGTTGGATTATAGAGTCCTTAAAGGGTTTTGTTTCCCCCCCCCCTCCTCTTCTCTGTTGGATTATAGAGTCCTTAAAGGGTTTTGTTTCTCTCTCCCCTCTCCTCTTCTCTGTTGGATTATAGAGTCCTTAAAGGGTTTTGTTTTCCTCTCCTCCCTCCTCTTCTCTGTTGGATTATAGAGTCCTTAAAGGGTTTTGTTTCTCTCTCCTCCCTCCTCTTCTCTGTTGGATTATAGAGTCCTTAAAGGGTTTTGTTTCTCTCTCCCCCCTCCTCTTCTCTGTTGGATTATAGAGTCCTTAAAGGGTTTTGTTTCTCTCTCCTCCCTCCTCTTCTCTGTTGGATTATAGAGTCCTTAAAGGGTTTTGTTTCTCTCTCCTCCCTTCTCTTCTCTGTTGGATTATAGAGTCCTTAAAGGGTTTTGTTTCTCTCTCCTCCCTCCTCTTCTCTGTTGGATTATAGAGTCCTTAAAGGGTTTTGTTTCTCTCTCCTCCCTTCTCTTCTCTGTTGGATTATAGAGTCCTTAAAGGGTTTTGTTTCTCTCTCCTCCCTTCTCTTCTCTGTTGGATTATAGAGTCGTTAAAGGGTTTTGTTTTCCTCTCCTCCCTCCTCTTCTCTGTTGGATTATAGAGTCCTTAAAGGGTTTTGTTTTCTCTCTCCTCCCTCCTCTTCTCTGTTGGATTATAGAGTCCTTAAAGGGTTTTGTTTTCCTCTCCTCCCTCCTCTTCTCTGTTGGATTATAGAGTCCTTAAAGGGTTTTGTTTTCCTCTCCTCCCTCCTCTTCTCTGTTGGATTATAGAGTCCTTAAAGGGTTTTGTTTTCCTCTCCTCCCTCCTCTTCTCTGTTGGATTATAGAGTCCTTAAAGGGTTTTGTTTCTCTCTCCTCCCTCCTCTTCTCTGTTGGATTATAGAGTCCTTAAAGGGTTTTGTTTTCCCCCTCCTCTTCTCTGTTGGATTATAGAGTCCTTAAAGGGTTTTGTTTCCTCTCCTCCCTCCTCTTCTCTGTTGGATTATAGAGTCCTTAAAGGGTTTTGTTTTCCTCTCCTCCCTCCTCTTCTCTGTTGGATTACAGAGTCCTTAAAGGGTTTTGTTTTCCTCTCCTCCCTCCTCTTCTCTGTTGGATTATAGAGTCCTTAAAGGGTTTTGTTTTCTCTCTCCTCCCTCCTCTTCTCTGTTGGATTATAGAGTCCTTAAAGGGTTTTTGTTTTCCTCTCCTCCCTCCTCTTCTCTGTTGGATTATAGAGTCCTTAAAGGGTTTTGTTTTCCTCTCCTCCCTCCTCTTCTCTGTTGGATTATAGAGTCCTTAAAGGGTTTTGTTTTCCTCTCCTCCCTCCTCTTCTCTGTTGGATTATAGAGTCCTTAAAGGGTTTTGTTTTCCTCTCCTCCCTCCTCTTCTCTGTTGGATTATAGAGTCCTTAAAGGGTTTTGTTTCTCTCTCCTCCCTCCTCTTCTCTGTTGGATTATAGAGTCCTTAAAGGGTTTTGTTTTCCCCCTCCTCTTCTCTGTTGGATTATAGAGTCCTTAAAGGGTTTTGTTTTCCTCTCTCCCCCCTCCTCTTCTCTGTTGGATTATAGAGTCCTTAAAGGGTTTTTGTTTTCCTCCCCCCCCTCCTCTTCTCTGTTGGATTATAGAGTCCTTAAAGGGTTTTGTTTCTCTCTCCTCCCTTCTCTTCTCTGTTGGATTATAGAGTCCTTAAAGGGTTTTGTTTTCCTCTCCTCCCTCCTCTTCTCTGTTGGATTACAGAGTCCTTAAAGGGTTTTGTTTTCCTCCCCCCCCTCCTCTTCTCTGTTGGATTATAGAGTCCTTAAAGGGTTTTGTTTCTCTCTCCTCCCTCCTCTTCTCTGTTGGATTATAGAGTCCTTAAAGGGTTTTGTTTTCCCCCTCCTCTTCTCTGTTGGATTATAGAGTCCTTAAAGGGTTTTGTTTTCCTCTCTCCCCCCTCCTCTTCTCTGTTGGATTATAGAGTCCTTAAAGGGTTTTTGTTTTCCTCCCCCCCCTCCTCTTCTCTGTTGGATTATAGAGTCCTTAAAGGGTTTTGTTTCTCTCTCCTCCCTTCTCTTCTCTGTTGGATTATAGAGTCCTTAAAGGGTTTTGTTTTCCTCTCCTCCCTCCTCTTCTCTGTTGGATTACAGAGTCCTTAAAGGGTTTTGTTTTCCTCGCCCCCCTCCTCTTCTCTGTTGGATTATAGAGTACTTAAAGGGTTTTGTTTCTCTCTCCTCCCTTCTCTTCTCTGTTGGATTATAGAGTCCTTAAAGGGTTTTGTTTCTCTCTCCTCCCTCCTCTTCTCTGTTGGATTATAGAGTCCTTAAAGGGTTTTGTTTTCCTCTCCTCCCTCCTCTTCTCTGTTGGATTACAGAGTCCTTAAAGGGTTTTGTTTTCCTCTCCTCCCTCCTCTTCTCTGTTGGATTATAGAGTCCTTAAAGGGTTTTGTTTTCTCTCTCCTCCCTCCTCTTCTCTGTTGGATTATAGAGTCCTTAAAGGGTTTTTGTTTTCCTCTCCTCCCTCCTCTTCTCTGTTGGATTATAGAGTCCTTAAAGGGTTTTGTTTTCCTCTCCTCCCTCCTCTTCTCTGTTGGATTATAGAGTCCTTAAAGGGTTTTGTTTTCCTCTCCTCCCTCCTCTTCTCTGTTGGATTATAGAGTCCTTAAAGGGTTTTGTTTTCCTCTCCTCCCTCCTCTTCTCTGTTGGATTATAGAGTCCTTAAAGGGTTTTGTTTCTCTCTCCTCCCTCCTCTTCTCTGTTGGATTATAGAGTCCTTAAAGGGTTTTGTTTTCCCCCTCCTCTTCTCTGTTGGATTATAGAGTCCTTAAAGGGTTTTGTTTTCCTCTCTCCCCCCTCCTCTTCTCTGTTGGATTATAGAGTCCTTAAAGGGTTTTTGTTTTCCTCCCCCCCCTCCTCTTCTCTGTTGGATTATAGAGTCCTTAAAGGGTTTTGTTTCTCTCTCCTCCCTTCTCTTCTCTGTTGGATTATAGAGTCCTTAAAGGGTTTTGTTTTCCTCTCCTCCCTCCTCTTCTCTGTTGGATTACAGAGTCCTTAAAGGGTTTTGTTTTCCTCCCCCCCCTCCTCTTCTCTGTTGGATTATAGAGTACTTAAAGGGTTTTGTTTCTCTCTCCTCCCTTCTCTTCTCTGTTGGATTATAGAGTCCTTAAAGGGTTTTGTTTCTCTCTCCTCCCTCCTCTTCTCTGTTGGATTATAGAGTCCTTAAAGGGTTTTGTTTCTCTCTCCTCCCTTCTCTTCTCTGTTGGATTATAGAGTCCTTAAAGGGTTTTGTTTCTCTCTCCTCCCTCCTCTTCTCTGTTGGATTATAGAGTCCTTAAAGGGTTTTGTTTCTCTCTCCTCCCTTCTCTTCTCTGTTGGATTATAGAGTCCTTAAAGGGTTTTGTTTCTCTCTCCTCCCTTCTCTTCTCTGTTGGATTATAGAGTCGTTAAAGGGTTTTGTTTTCCTCTCCTCCCTCCTCTTCTCTGTTGGATTATAGAGCCATTAAAGGGTTTTGTTTTCTCTCTCCTCCCTCCTCTTCTCTGTTGGATTATAGAGTCCTTAAAGGGTTTTGTTTTCCTCTCCTCCCTCCTCTTCTCTGTTGGATTATAGAGTCCTTAAAGGGTTTTGTTTTCCTCTCCTCCCTCCTCTTCTCTGTTGGATTATAGAGTTCTTAAAGGGTTTTGTTTTCCTCTCCTCCCTCCTCTTCTCTGTTGGATTATAGAGTCCTTAAAGGGTTTTGTTTCTCTCTCCTCCCTCCTCTTCTCTGTTGGATTATAGAGTCCTTAAAGGGTTTTGTTTTCCCCCTCCTCTTCTCTGTTGGATTATAGAGTCCTTAAAGGGTTTTGTTTCCTCTCCTCCCTCCTCTTCTCTGTTGGATTATAGAGTCCTTAAAGGGTTTTGTTTTCCTCTCCTCCCTCCTCTTCTCTGTTGGATTACAGAGTCCTTAAAGGGTTTTGTTTTCCTCTCCTCCCTCCTCTTCTCTGTTGGATTATAGAGTCCTTAAAGGGTTTTGTTTTCTCTCTCCTCCCTCCTCTTCTCTGTTGGATTATAGAGTCCTTAAAGAGTTTTTGTTTTCCTCTCCTCCCTCCTCTTCTCTGTTGGATTATAGAGTCCTTAAAGGGTTTTGTTTTCCTCTCCTCCCTCCTCTTCTCTGTTGGATTATAGAGTCCTTAAAGGGTTTTGTTTTCCTCTCCTCCCTCCTCTTCTCTGTTGGATTATAGAGTCCTTAAAGGGTTTTGTTTTCCTCTCCTCCCTCCTCTTCTCTGTTGGATTATAGAGTCCTTAAAGGGTTTTGTTTCTCTCTCCTCCCTTCTCTTCTCTGTTGGATTATAGAGTCCTTAAAGGGTTTTGTTTCTCTCTCCCCCCTCCTCTTCTCTGTTGGATTATAGAGTCCTTAAAGGGTTTTGTTTTCCTCTCCTCCCTCCTCTTCTCTGTTGGATTATAGAGTCCTTAAAGGGTTTTGTTTCTCTCTCCTCCCTCCTCTTCTCTGTTGGATTATAGAGTCCTTAAAGGGTTTTGTTTCTCTCTCCTCCCTTCTCTTCTCTGTTGGATTATAGAGTCCTTAAAGGGGTTTGTTTCTCTCTCCTCCCTCCTCTTCTCTGTTGGATTAGAGAGTCCTTAAAGGGTTTTGTTTCCCCCCCCCTCCTCTTCTCTGTTGGATTATAGAGTCCTTAAAGGGTTTTGTTTTCTCTCTCATCCCTCCTCTTCTCTGTTGGATTACAGAGTCCTTAAAGGGTTTTGTTTTCCTCTCCTCCCTCCTCTTCTCTGTTGGATTATAGAGTCCTTAAAGGGTTTTGTTTTCTCTCTCCTCCCTCCTCTTCTCTGTTGGATTATAGAGTCCTTAAAGGGTTTTGTTTTCCTCTCCTCCCTCCTCTTCTCTGTTGGATTATAGAGTCCTTAAAGGGTTTTGTTTTCCTCTCCTCCCTCCTCTTCTCTGTTGGATTATAGAGTCCTTAAAGGGTTTTGTTTTCCTCTCCTCCCTCCTCTTCTCTGTTGGATTATAGAGTCCTTAAAGGGTTTTGTTTCTCTCTCCTCCCTCCTCTTCTCTGTTGGATTATAGAGTCCTTAAAGGGTTTTGTTTTCCCCCTCCTCTTCTCTGTTGGATTATAGAGTCCTTAAAGGGTTTTGTTTCCTCTCCTCCCTCCTCTTCTCTGTTGGATTATAGAGTCCTTAAAGGGTTTTGTTTTCCTCTCCTCCCTCCTCTTCTCTGTTGGATTACAGAGTCCTTAAAGGGTTTTGTTTTCCTCTCCTCCCTCCTCTTCTCTGTTGGATTATAGAGTCCTTAAAGGGTTTTGTTTTCTCTCTCCTCCCTCCTCTTCTCTGTTGGATTATAGAGTCCTTAAAGGGTTTTTGTTTTCCTCTCCTCCCTCCTCTTCTCTGTTGGATTATAGAGTCCTTAAAGGGTTTTGTTTTCCTCTCCTCCCTCCTCTTCTCTGTTGGATTATAGAGTCCTTAAAGGGTTTTGTTTTCCTCTCCTCCCTCCTCTTCTCTGTTGGATTATAGAGTCCTTAAAGGGTTTTGTTTTCCTCTCCTCCCTCCTCTTCTCTGTTGGATTATAGAGTCCTTAAAGGGTTTTGTTTCTCTCTCCTCCCTCCTCTTCTCTGTTGGATTATAGAGTCCTTAAAGGGTTTTGTTTTCCCCCTCCTCTTCTCTGTTGGATTATAGAGTCCTTAAAGGGTTTTGTTTTCCTCTCTCCCCCTCCTCTTCTCTGTTGGATTATAGAGTCCTTAAAGGGTTTTTGTTTTCCTCCCCCCCTCCTCTTCTCTGTTGGATTATAGAGTCCTTAAAGGGTTTTGTTTCTCTCTCCTCCCTTCTCTTCTCTGTTGGATTATAGAGTCCTTAAAGGGTTTTGTTTTCCTCTCCTCCCTCCTCTTCTCTGTTGGATTACAGAGTCCTTAAAGGGTTTTGTTTTCCTCCCCCCCCTCCTCTTCTCTGTTGGATTATAGAGTCCTTAAAGGGTTTTGTTTCTCTCTCCTCCCTCCTCTTCTCTGTTGGATTATAGAGTCCTTAAAGGGTTTTGTTTTCCCCCTCCTCTTCTCTGTTGGATTATAGAGTCCTTAAAGGGTTTTGTTTTCCTCTCTCCCCCCTCCTCTTCTCTGTTGGATTATAGAGTCCTTAAAGGGTTTTTGTTTTCCTCCCCCCCTCCTCTTCTCTGTTGGATTATAGAGTCCTTAAAGGGTTTTGTATCCCCCCCCCTCCTCTTCTCTGTTGGATTATAGAGTCCTTAAAGGGTTTTGTTTCTCTCTCCTCCCTCCTCTTCTCTGTTGGATTATAGAGTCCTTAAAGGGTTTTGTTTTCCTCTCCTCCCTCCTCTTCTCTGTTGGATTACAGAGTCCTTAAAGGGTTTTGTTTTCCTCTCCTCCCTCCTCTTCTCTGTTGGATTATAGAGTCCTTAAAGGGTTTTGTTTCTCTCTCCTCCCTTCTCTTCTCTGTTGGATTATAGAGTCCTTAAAGGGTTTTGTTTCTCTCTCCTCCCTCCTCTTCTCTGTTGGATTATAGAGTCCTTAAAGGGTTTTGTTTTCCTCTCCTCCCTCCTCTTCTCTGTTGGATTACAGAGTCCTTAAAGGGTTTTGTTTTCCTCTCCTCCCTCCTCTTCTCTGTTGGATTATAGAGTCCTTAAAGGGTTTTGTTTTCTCTCTCCTCCCTCCTCTTCTCTGTTGGATTATAGAGTCCTTAAAGGGTTTTTGTTTTCCTCTCCTCCCTCCTCTTCTCTGTTGGATTATAGAGTCCTTAAAGGGTTTTGTTTTCCTCTCCTCCCTCCTCTTCTCTGTTGGATTATAGAGTCCTTAAAGGGTTTTGTTTTCCTCTCCTCCCTCCTCTTCTCTGTTGGATTATAGAGTCCTTAAAGGGTTTTGTTTTCCTCTCCTCCCTCCTCTTCTCTGTTGGATTATAGAGTCCTTAAAGGGTTTTGTTTCTCTCTCCTCCCTCCTCTTCTCTGTTGGATTATAGAGTCCTTAAAGGGTTTTGTTTTCCCCCTCCTCTTCTCTGTTGGATTATAGAGTCCTTAAAGGGTTTTGTTTTCCTCTCTCCCCCCTCCTCTTCTCTGTTGGATTATAGAGTCCTTAAAGGGTTTTTGTTTTCCTCCCCCCCCTCCTCTTCTCTGTTGGATTATAGAGTCCTTAAAGGGTTTTGTTTCTCTCTCCTCCCTTCTCTTCTCTGTTGGATTATAGAGTCCTTAAAGGGTTTTGTTTTCCTCTCCTCCCTCCTCTTCTCTGTTGGATTACAGAGTCCTTAAAGGGTTTTGTTTTCCTCCCCCCCCTCCTCTTCTCTGTTGGATTATAGAGTACTTAAAGGGTTTTGTTTCTCTCTCCTCCCTTCTCTTCTCTGTTGGATTATAGAGTCCTTAAAGGGTTTTGTTTCTCTCTCCTCCCTCCTCTTCTCTGTTGGATTATAGAGTCCTTAAAGGGTTTTGTTTCTCTCTCCTCCCTTCTCTTCTCTGTTGGATTATAGAGTCCTTAAAGGGTTTTGTTTCTCTCTCCTCCCTCCTCTTCTCTGTTGGATTATAGAGTCCTTAAAGGGTTTTGTTTCTCTCTCCTCCCTTCTCTTCTCTGTTGGATTATAGAGTCCTTAAAGGGTTTTGTTTCTCTCTCCTCCCTTCTCTTCTCTGTTGGATTATAGAGTCGTTAAAGGGTTTTGTTTTCCTCTCCTCCCTCCTCTTCTCTGTTGGATTATAGAGCCATTAAAGGGTTTTGTTTTCTCTCTCCTCCCTCCTCTTCTCTGTTGGATTATAGAGTCCTTAAAGGGTTTTGTTTTCCTCTCCTCCCTCCTCTTCTCTGTTGGATTATAGAGTCCTTAAAGGGTTTTGTTTTCCTCTCCTCCCTCCTCTTCTCTGTTGGATTATAGAGTTCTTAAAGGGTTTTGTTTTCCTCTCCTCCCTCCTCTTCTCTGTTGGATTATAGAGTCCTTAAAGGGTTTTGTTTCTCTCTCCTCCCTCCTCTTCTCTGTTGGATTATAGAGTCCTTAAAGGGTTTTGTTTTCCCCCTCCTCTTCTCTGTTGGATTATAGAGTCCTTAAAGGGTTTTGTTTCCTCTCCTCCCTCCTCTTCTCTGTTGGATTATAGAGTCCTTAAAGGGTTTTGTTTTCCTCTCCTCCCTCCTCTTCTCTGTTGGATTACAGAGTCCTTAAAGGGTTTTGTTTTCCTCTCCTCCCTCCTCTTCTCTGTTGGATTATAGAGTCCTTAAAGGGTTTTGTTTTCTCTCTCCCTCCTCTTCTCTGTTGGATTATAGAGTCCTTAAAGGGTTTTTGTTTTCCTCTCCTCCCTCCTCTTCTCTGTTGGATTATAGAGTCCTTAAAGGGTTTTGTTTTCCTCTCCTCCCTCCTCTTCTCTGTTGGATTATAGAGTCCTTAAAGGGTTTTGTTTTCCTCTCCTCCCTCCTCTTCTCTGTTGGATTATAGAGTCCTTAAAGGGTTTTGTTTTCCTCTCCTCCCTCCTCTTCTCTGTTGGATTATAGAGTCCTTAAAGGGTTTTGTTTCTCTCTCCTCCCTTCTCTTCTCTGTTGGATTATAGAGTCCTTAAAGGGTTTTGTTTCTCTCTCCCCCTCCTCTTCTCTGTTGGATTATAGAGTCCTTAAAGGGTTTTGTTTCCTCTCCTCCCTCCTCTTCTCTGTTGGATTATAGAGTCCTTAAAGGGTTTTGTTTCTCTCTCCTCCCTCCTCTTCTCTGTTGGATTATAGAGTCCTTAAAGGGTTTTGTTTCTCTCTCCTCCCTTCTCTTCTCTGTTGGATTATAGAGTCCTTAAAGGGGTTTGTTTCTCTCTCCTCCCTCCTCTTCTCTGTTGGATTATAGAGTCCTTAAAGGGTTTTGTTTCCCCCCCCTCCTCTTCTCTGTTGGATTATAGAGTCCTTAAAGGGTTTTGTTTTCTCTCTCATCCCTCCTCTTCTCTGTTGGATTACAGAGTCCTTAAAGGGTTTTGTTTTCCTCTCCTCCCTCCTCTTCTCTGTTGGATTATAGAGTCCTTAAAGGGTTTTGTTTTCTCTCTCCTCCCTCCTCTTCTCTGTTGGATTATAGAGTCCTTAAAGGGTTTTGTTTTCCTCTCCTCCCTCCTCTTCTCTGTTGGATTATAGAGTCCTTAAAGGGTTTTGTTTTCCTCTCCTCCCTCCTCTTCTCTGTTGGATTATAGAGTCCTTAAAGGGTTTTGTTTTCCTCTCCTCCCTCCTCTTCTCTGTTGGATTATAGAGTCCTTAAAGGGTTTTGTTTTCCTCTCCTCCCTCCTCTTCTCTGTTGGATTATAGAGTCCTTAAAGGGTTTTGTTTCTCTCTCCTCCCTCCTCTTCTCTGTTGGATTATAGAGTCCTTAAAGGGTTTTGTTTTCCCCCTCCTCTTCTCTGTTGGATTATAGAGTCCTTAAAGGGTTTTGTTTCCTCTTCTCCCTCCTCTTCTCTGTTGGATTATAGAGTCCTTAAAGGGTTTTGTTTTCCTCTCCTCCCTCCTCTTCTCTGTTGGATTATAGAGTCCTTAAAGGGTTTTGTTTCTCTCTCCTCCCTCCTCTTCTCTGTTGGATTATAGAGTCCTTAAAGGGTTTTGTTTTCCCCCTCCTCTTCTCTGTTGGATTATAGAGTCCTTAAAGGGTTTTGTTTTCCCCCTCCTCTTCTCTGTTGGATTATAGAGTCCTTAAAGGGTTTTGTTTTCCCCCTCCTCTTCTCTGTTGGATTATAGAGTCCTTAAAGGGTTTTGTTTTCCCCCTCCTCTTCTCTGTTGGATTATAGAGTCCTTAAAGGGTTTTGTTTCCTCTCCTCCCTCCTCTTCTCTGTTGGATTATAGAGTCCTTAAAGGGTTTTGTTTTCCCCCCCCCTCCTCTTCTCTGTTGGATTATAGAGTCCTTAAAGGGTTTTGTTTCTTTCTCCCCCCTTCTCTTCTCTGTTGGATTACAGAGTCCTTAAAGGGTTTTGTTTTCCTCTCCTCCCTCCTCTTCTCTGTTGGATTACAGAGTCCTTAAAGGGTTTTGTTTCTCTCTCCCCCCTCCTCTTCTCTGTTGGATTATAGAGTCCTTAAAGGGTTTTGTTTTTCTCTCCTCCCTCCTCTTCTCTGTTGGATTATAGAGTCCTTAAAGGGTTTTGTTTTCCTCTCCTCCCTCCTCTTCTCTGTTGGATTATAGAGTCCTTAAAGGGTTTTGTTTCTCTCTCCTCCCTCCTCTTCTCTGTTGGATTATAAAGTCCTTAAAGGGTTTTGTTTCCTCTCCTCCCTCCTCTTCTCTGTTGGATTATAGAGTCCTTAAAGGGTTTTGTTTTCCCCCCCCCTCCTCTTCTCTGTTGGATTATAGAGTCCTTAAAGGGTTTTGTTTTCCTCTCCTCCCTCCTCTTCTCTGTTGGATTACAGAGTCCTTAAAGGGTTTTGTTTCTCTCTCCTCCCTCCTCTTCTCTGTTGGATTATAGAGTCCTTAAAGGGTTTTGTTTCTCTCTCCCCCCTCCTCTTCTCTGTTGGATTATAGAGTCCTTAAAGGGTTTTGTTTCTCTCTCCTCCCTCCTCTTCTCTGTTGGATTATAGAGTCCTTAAAGGGTTTTGTTTCTCTCTCCTCCCTTCTCTTCTCTGTTGGATTATAGAGTCCTTAAAGGGTTTTGTTTCTCTCTCCTCCCTCCTCTTCTCTGTTGGATTATAGAGTCCTTAAAGGGTTTTGTTTCTCTCTCCTCCCTCCTCTTCTCTGTTGGATTATAGAGTCCTTAAAGGGTTTTGTTTCCCCCCCCTCCTCTTCTCTGTTGGATTATAGAGTCGTTAAAGGGTTTTGTTTTCCTCTCCTCCCTCCTCTTCTCTGTTGGATTATAGAGTCCTTAAAGGGTTTTGTTTTCTCTCTCCTCCCTCCTCTTCTCTGTTGGATTATAGAGTCCTTAAAGGGTTTTCCTCTCCTCTCCTCCCTCCTCTTCTCTGTTGGATTATAGAGTCCTTAAAGGGTTTTGTTTTCCTCTCCTCCCTCCTCTTCTCTGTTGGATTATAGAGTCCTTAAAGGGTTTTGTTTTCCTCTCCTCCCTCCTCTTCTCTGTTGGATTATAGAGTCCTTAAAGGGTTTTGTTTCTCTCTCCTCCCTTCTCTTCTCTGTTGGATTATAGAGTCCTTAAAGGGTTTTGTTTCTCTCTCCTCCCTCCTCTTCTCTGTTGGATTATAGAGTCCTTAAAGGGTTTTGTTTCTCTCTCCTCCCTCCTCTTCTCTGTTGGATTATAGAGTCCTTAAAGGGTTTTGTTTCCCCCCCCCTCCTCTTCTCTGTTGGATTATAGAGTCGTTAAAGGGTTTTGTTTTCCTCTCCTCCCTCCTCTTCTCTGTTGGATTATAGAGTCCTTAAAGGGTTTTGTTTTCTCTCTCCTCCCTCCTCTTCTCTGTTGGATTATAGAGTCCTTAAAGGGTTTTCCTCTCCTCTCCTCCCTCCTCTTCTCTGTTGGATTATAGAGTCCTTAAAGGGTTTTGTTTTCCTCTCCTCCCTCCTCTTCTCTGTTGGATTATAGAGTCCTTAAAGGGTTTTGTTTTCCTCTCCTCCCTCCTCTTCTCTGTTGGATTATAGAGTCCTTAAAGGGTTTTGTTTTCCTCTCCTCCCTCCTCTTCTCTGTTGGATTATAGAGTCCTTAAAGGGTTTTGTTTTCCTCTCCTCCCTCCTCTTCGCTGTTGGATTATAGAGTCCTTAAAGGGTTTTGTTTCTCTCTCCTCCCTCCTCTTCTCTGTTGGATTATAGAGTCCTTAAAGGGTTTTGTTTTCCCCCTCCTCTTCTCTGTTGGATTATAGAGTCCTTAAAGGGTTTTGTTTTCCTCTCTCCCCCCTCCTCTTCTCTGTTGGATTATAGAGTCCTTAAAGGGTTTTTGTTTTCCTCCCCCCCCCCCTCTTCTCTGTTGGATTATAGAGTCCTTAAAGGGTTTTGTTTCTCTCTCCTCCCTTCTCTTCTCTGTTGGATTATAGAGTCCTTAAAGGGTTTTGTTTTCCTCTCCTCCCTCCTCTTCTCTGTTGGATTACAGAGTCCTTAAAGGGTTTTGTTTTCCTCCCCCCCCTCCTCTTCTCTGTTGGATTATAGAGTCCTTAAAGGGTTTTGTTTCTCTCTCCTCCCTCCTCTTCTCTGTTGGATTATAGAGTCCTTAAAGGGTTTTGTTTTCCCCCCTCCTCCTCTTCTCTGTTGGATTATAGAGTCCTTAAAGGGTTTTGTTTCTCTCTCCTCCCTCCTCTTCTCTGTTGGATTATAGAGTCCTTAAAGGGTTTTGTTTCTCTCTCCTCCCTCCTCTTCTCTGTTGGATTATAGAGTCCTTAAAGGGTTTTGTTTCTCTCTCCTCCCTCCTCTTCTCTGTTGGATTATAGAGTCCTTAAAGGGTTTTGTTTCTCTCTCCTCCCTCCTCTTCTCTGTTGGATTATAGAGTCCTTAAAGGGTTTTGTTTCTCTCTCCCCCCTCCTCTTCTCTGTTGGATTATAGAGTCCTTAAAGGGTTTTGTTTCTCTCTCCTCCCTCCTCTTCTCTGTTGGATTATAGAGTCCTTAAAGGGTTTTGTTTTCCCCCCCCTCCTCTTCTCTGTTGGATTATAGAGTCCTTAAAGGGTTTTGTTTCTCTCTCCCCTCTCCTCTTCTCTGTTGGATTATAGAGTCCTTAAAGGGTTTTGTTTTCCTCTCCTCCCTCCTCTTCTCTGTTGGATTATAGAGTCCTTAAAGGGTTTTGTTTCTCTCTCCTCCCTCCTCTTCTCTGTTGGATTATAGAGTCCTTAAAGGGTTTTGTTTCTCTCTCCCCCCTCCTCTTCTCTGTTGGATTATAGAGTCCTTAAAGGGTTTTGTTTCTCTCTCCTCCCTCCTCTTCTCTGTTGGATTATAGAGTCCTTAAAGGGTTTTGTTTCTCTCTCCTCCCTTCTCTTCTCTGTTGGATTATAGAGTCCTTAAAGGGTTTTGTTTCTCTCTCCTCCCTCCTCTTCTCTGTTGGATTATAGAGTCCTTAAAGGGTTTTGTTTCTCTCTCCTCCCTTCTCTTCTCTGTTGGATTATAGATTCCTTAAAGGGTTTTGTTTCTCTCTCCTCCCTCCTCTTCTCTGTTGGATTATAGAGTCCTTAAAGGGTTTTGTTTCTCTCTCCTCCCTTCTCTTCTCTGTTGGATTATAGAGTCCTTAAAGGGTTTTGTTTCTCTCTCCTCCCTTCTCTTCTCTGTTGGATTATAGAGTCGTTAAAGGGTTTTGTTTTCCTCTCCTCCCTCCTCTTCTCTGTTGGATTATAGAGTCCTTAAAGGGTTTTGTTTTCTCTCTCCTCCCTCCTCTTCTCTGTTGGATTATAGAGTCCTTAAAGGGTTTTGTTTTCCTCTCCTCCCTCCTCTTCTCTGTTGGATTATAGAGTCCTTAAAGGGTTTTGTTTTCCTCTCCTCCCTCCTCTTCTCTGTTGGATTATAGAGTCCTTAAAGGGTTTTGTTTCTCTCTCCTCCCTCCTCTTCTCTGTTGGATTATAGAGTCCTTAAAGGGTTTTGTTTTCCCCCTCCTCTTCTCTGTTGGATTATAGAGTCCTTAAAGGGTTTTGTTTCTCTCTCCTCCCTCCTCTTCTCTGTTGGATTATAGAGTCCTTAAAGGGTTTTGTTTCTCTCTCCCCCCTCCTCTTCTCTGTTGGATTATAGAGTCCTTAAAGGGTTTTGTTTCTCTCTCCTCCCTCCTCTTCTCTGTTGGATTATAGAGTCCTTAAAGGGTTTTGTTTCCCCCCCCCTCCTCTTCTCTGTTGGATTATAGAGTCCTTAAAGGGTTTTGTTTCTCTCTCCCCTCTCCTCTTCTCTGTTGGATTATAGAGTCCTTAAAGGGTTTTGTTTTCCTCTCCTCCCTCCTCTTCTCTGTTGGATTATAGAGTCCTTAAAGGGTTTTGTTTCTCTCTCCTCCCTCCTCTTCTCTGTTGGATTATAGAGTCCTTAAAGGGTTTTGTTTCTCTCTCCCCCCTCCTCTTCTCTGTTGGATTATAGAGTCCTTAAAGGGTTTTGTTTCTCTCTCCTCCCTCCTCTTCTCTGTTGGATTATAGAGTCCTTAAAGGGTTTTGTTTCTCTCTCCTCCCTTCTCTTCTCTGTTGGATTATAGATTCCTTAAAGGGTTTTGTTTCTCTCTCCTCCCTCCTCTTCTCTGTTGGATTATAGAGTCCTTAAAGGGTTTTGTTTCTCTCTCCTCCCTTCTCTTCTCTGTTGGATTATAGAGTCCTTAAAGGGTTTTGTTTCTCTCTCCTCCCTTCTCTTCTCTGTTGGATTATAGAGTCGTTAAAGGGTTTTGTTTTCCTCTCCTCCCTCCTCTTCTCTGTTGGATTATAGAGTCCTTAAAGGGTTTTGTTTTCTCTCTCCTCCCTCCTCTTCTCTGTTGGATTATAGAGTCCTTAAAGGGTTTTGTTTTCCTCTCCTCCCTCCTCTTCTCTGTTGGATTATAGAGTCCTTAAAGGGTTTTGTTTTCCTCTCCTCCCTCCTCTTCTCTGTTGGATTATAGAGTCCTTAAAGGGTTTTGTTTCTCTCTCCTCCCTCCTCTTCTCTGTTGGATTATAGAGTCCTTAAAGGGTTTTGTTTTCCCCCTCCTCTTCTCTGTTGGATTATAGAGTCCTTAAAGGGTTTTGTTTTCCTCTCCTCCCTCCTCTTCTCTGTTGGATTATAGAGTCCTTAAAGGGTTTTGTTTTCCTCTCCTCCCTCCTCTTCTCTGTTGGATTATAGAGTCCTTAAAGGGTTTTGTTTCTCTCTCCTCCCTCCTCTTCTCTGTTGGATTATAGAGTCCTTAAAGGGTTTTGTTTTCCCCCTCCTCTTCTCTGTTGGATTATAGAGTCCTTAAAGGGTTTTGTTTTCCCCCTCCTCTTCTCTGTTGGATTATAGAGTCCTTAAAGGGTTTTGTTTTCCCCCTCCTCTTCTCTGTTGGATTATAGAGTCCTTAAAGGGTTTTGTTTTCCCCCTCCTCTTCTCTGTTGGATTATAGAGTCCTTAAAGGGTTTTGTTTCCTCTCCTCCCTCCTCTTCTCTGTTGGATTATAGAGTCCTTAAAGGGTTTTGTTTCCCCCCCCCCCTCCTCTTCTCTGTTGGATTATAGAGTCCTTAAAGGGTTTTGTTTCTCTCTCCCCCCTTCTCTTCTCTGTTGGATTACAGAGTCCTTAAAGGGTTTTGTTTCTCTCTCCCCCCTTCTCTTCTCTGTTGGATTACAGAGTCCTTAAAGGGTTTTGTTTCTCTCTCCTCCCTCCTCTTCTCTGTTGGATTATAGAGTCCGTAAAGGGTTTTGTTTCTCTCTCCCCCCTACTCTTCTCTGTTGGATTATAGAGTCCTTAAAGGGTTTTGTTTCTCTCTCCTCCCTCCTCTTCTCTGTTGGATTATAGAGTCCTTAAAGGGTTTTGTTTCTCTCTCCTCCCTTCTCTTCTCTGTTGGATTATAGAGTCCTTAAAGGGTTTTGTTTCTCTCTCCTCCCTCCTCTTCTCTGTTGGATTATAGAGTCCTTAAAGGGTTTTGTTTCTCTCTCCTCCCTCCTCTTCTCTGTTGGATTATAGAGTCCTTAAAGGGTTTTGTTTCCCCCCCCTCCTCTTCTCTGTTGGATTATAGAGTCGTTAAAGGGTTTTGTTTTCCTCTCCTCCCTCCTCTTCTCTGTTGGATTATAGAGTCCTTAAAGGGTTTTGTTTTCTCTCTCCTCCCTCCTCTTCTCTGTTGGATTATAGAGTCCTTAAAGGGTTTTGTTTTCCTCTCCTCCCTCCTCTTCTCTGTTGGATTATAGAGTCCTTAAAGGGTTTTGTTTTCCTCTCCTCCCTCCTCTTCTCTGTTGGATTATAGAGTCCTTAAAGGGTTTTGTTTTCCTCTCCTCCCTCCTCTTCTCTGTTGGATTATAGAGTCCTTAAAGGGTTTTGTTTTCCTCTCCTCCCTCCTCTTCTCTGTTGGATTATAGAGTCCTTAAAGGGTTTTGTTTTCCTCTCCTCCCTCCTCTTCTCTGTTGGATTATAGAGTCCTTAAAGGGTTTTGTTTCTCTCTCCTCCCTCCTCTTCTCTGTTGGATTATAGAGTCCTTAAAGGGTTTTGTTTTCCCCCTCCTCTTCTCTGTTGGATTATAGAGTCCTTAAAGGGTTTTGTTTTCCTCTCTCCCCCCTCCTCTTCTCTGTTGGATTATAGAGTCCTTAAAGGGTTTTTGTTTTCCTCCCCCCCTCCTCTTCTCTGTTGGATTATAGAGTCCTTAAAGGGTTTTGTTTCTCTCTCCTCCCTTCTCTTCTCTGTTGGATTATAGAGTCCTTAAAGGGTTTTGTTTTCCTCTCCTCCCTCCTCTTCTCTGTTGGATTACAGAGTCCTTAAAGGGTTTTGTTTTCCTCCCCCCCTCCTCTTCTCTGTTGGATTATAGAGTCCTTAAAGGGTTTTGTTTCTCTCTCCTCCCTCCTCTTCTCTGTTGGATTATAGAGTCCATAAAGGGTTTTGTTTTCCCCCCTCCTCCTCTTCTCTGTTGGATTATAGAGTCCTTAAAGGGTTTTGTTTCTCTCTCCTCCCTCCTCTTCTCTGTTGGATTATAGAGTCCTTAAAGGGTTTTGTTTCTCTCTCCTCCCTCCTCTTCTCTGTTGGATTATAGAGTCCTTAAAGGGTTTTGTTTCTCTCTCCTCCCTCCTCTTCTCTGTTGGATTATAGAGTCCTTAAAGGGTTTTGTTTCTCTCTCCTCCCTCCTCTTCTCTGTTGGATTATAGAGTCCTTAAAGGGTTTTGTTTCTCTCTCCCCCCTCCTCTTCTCTGTTGGATTATAGAGTCCTTAAAGGGTTTTGTTTCTCTCTCCTCCCTCCTCTTCTCTGTTGGATTATAGAGTCCTTAAAGGGTTTTGTTTTCCCCCCCCTCCTCTTCTCTGTTGGATTATAGAGTCCTTAAAGGGTTTTGTTTCTCTCTCCCCTCTCCTCTTCTCTGTTGGATTATAGAGTCCTTAAAGGGTTTTGTTTTCCTCTCCTCCCTCCTCTTCTCTGTTGGATTATAGAGTCTTTAAAGGGTTTTGTTTCTCTCTCCTCCCTCCTCTTCTCTGTTGGATTATAGAGTCCTTAAAGGGTTTTGTTTCTCTCTCCCCCCTCCTCTTCTCTGTTGGATTATAGAGTCCTTAAAGGGTTTTGTTTCTCTCTCCTCCCTCCTCTTCTCTGTTGGATTATAGAGTCCTTAAAGGGTTTTGTTTCTCTCTCCTCCCTTCTCTTCTCTGTTGGATTATAGATTCCTTAAAGGGTTTTGTTTCTCTCTCCTCCCTCCTCTTCTCTTTTGGATTATAGAGTCCTTAAAGGGTTTTGTTTCTCTCTCCTCCCTTCTCTTCTCTGTTGGATTATAGAGTCCTTAAAGGGTTTTGTTTCTCTCTCCTCCCTTCTCTTCTCTGTTGGATTATAGAGTCGTTAAAGGGTTTTGTTTTCCTCTCCTCCCTCCTCTTCTCTGTTGGATTATAGAGTCCTTAAAGGGTTTTGTTTTCTCTCTCCTCCCTCCTCTTCTCTGTTGGATTATAGAGTCCTTAAAGGGTTTTGTTTTCCTCTCCTCCCTCCTCTTCTCTGTTGGATTATAGAGTCCTTAAAGGGTTTTGTTTCTCTCTCCTCCCTCCTCTTCTCTGTTGGATTATAGAGTCCTTAAAGGGTTTTGTTTTCCCCCTCCTCTTCTCTGTTGGATTATAGAGTCCTTAAAGGGTTTTGTTTCCTCTCCTCCCTCCTCTTCTCTGTTGGATTATAGAGTCCTTAAAGGGTTTTGTTTTCCTCTCCTCCCTCCTCTTCTCTGTTGGATTATAGAGTCCTTAAAGGGTTTTGTTTCTCTCTCCTCCCTCCTCTTCTCTGTTGGATTATAGAGTCCTTAAAGGGTTTTGTTTTCCCCCTCCTCTTCTCTGTTGGATTATAGAGTCCTTAAAGGGTTTTGTTTTCCCCCTCCTCTTCTCTGTTGGATTATAGAGTCCTTAAAGGGTTTTGTTTTCCCCCTCCTCTTCTCTGTTGGATTATAGAGTCCTTAAAGGGTTTTGTTTCCTCTCCTCCCTCCTCTTCTCTGTTGGATTATAGAGTCCTTAAAGGGTTTTGTTTTCCCCCCCCCTCCTCTTCTCTGTTGGATTATAGAGTCCTTAAAGGGTTTTGTTTCTCTCTCCCCCCTTCTCTTCTCTGTTGGATTACAGAGTCCTTAAAGGGTTTTGTTTTCCTCTCCTCCCTCCTCTTCTCTGTTGGATTACAGAGTCCTTAAAGGGTTTTGTTTTCCCCCTCCTCCCTCCTCTTCTCTGTTGGATTATAGAGTCCTTAAAGGGTTTTGTTTTCCTCTCCTCCCTCCTCTTCTCTGTTGGATTATAGAGTCCTTAAAGGGTTTTGTTTCTCTCTCCTCCCTCCTCTTCTCTGTTGGATTATAGAGTCCTTAAAGGGTTTTGTTTCTCTCTCCTCCCTTCTCTTCTCTGTTGGATTATAGAGTCCTTAAAGGGTTTTGTTTTCCCCCCTCCTCCTCTTCTCTGTTGGATTATAGAGTCCTTAAAGGGTTTTGTTTTCCTCTCCTCCCTCCTCTTCTCTGTTGGATTACAGAGTCCTTAAAGGGTTTTGTTTCTCTCTCCTCCCTCCTCTTCTCTGTTGGATTATAGAGTCCTTAAAGGGTTTTGTTTCTCTCTCCTCCCTTCTCTTCTCTGTTGGATTATAGAGTCCTTAAAGGGTTTTGTTTCTCTCTCCTCCCTTCTCTTCTCTGTTGGATTATAGAGTCCTTAAAGGGTTTTGTTTCTCTCTCCTCCCTCCTCTTTTTTTCCCTTTCTGTCCACCAACAGTAACTTCCTTATCCTCCCAGCCTATCTTCCCCTGAACCTTCCTGATTAGAACAGAGGAGGGAGGAAGTTCATCTTAGAGTAGAGTCCATCTGTCACCCTCCAAGAACTAACTACATCCCAAATAGCACCCTATTCCCTACATAGGGCTCTGGTCTAAAGTAGTGCACTATATAGGGAACAGGGTGCCATAGGGCTCTGGTCTAAAGTAGTGTACTATATAGGGAATAGGGTTCCATTTAGGATGCAGACAAGGTCTCCTGGTTTCTCATGATAAATCATGGTTGGCCCCAGCCCACCCTGGTTGGCCCCAGCCCACCCTGACCAGTACACCAGCCCCAGGGTCTGACAGACAGCTGATGTACCCAGGGAAGGGTAAGGGTAATAGGGCCTCTCTCTGTCCCCTCGGGGCATCCGCTGACTGGTACTGCCACACAGCATGGTGCTGTCACACTAACTAACACACCGGTCACACAGGAAATGTATTCAACGGTGTCACGTGAAAACACTTTTTTCTCCTCTCTCCTACCTAACAGCTAGAGCCACTGGCTGGTTAAAATAAATCTGAAGTCTGTGTGTGTGTGTGTGTGTGTGTTATCTCAGTGACGTCACAACTCCTTGGACTTCACCTTTAAGAGGACTCAACTCCTTGGACTTCACCTTTAAGAGGACTCAACTCTTTGGACTTCACCTTTAAGAGGACTCATCTCTTTGGACATCACCTTTAAGAGGGCTCAACTCTTTGGACTTCACCTTTAAGATAACTCATCTCTTTGGACTTCACCTTTAAGAGGACTCATCTCTTTGGACTTCTCCTTTAAGAGGACTCATCTCTTTGGACTTCTCCTTTAAGAGGACTCATCTCTTTGGACTTCACCTTTAAGAGGACTCATCTCTTTGGACTTCTCCTTTAAGAGGACTCATCTCTTTGGACTTCACCTTTAAGAGGTCTCAACTCTTTGGACTTCACCTTTAAGAGGGCTCAACTCTTTGGACTTCACCTTTAAGAGGGCTCAACTCTTTGGACTTCACCTTTAAGAGGGCTCAACTCTTTGGACTTCACCTTTAAGAGGGCTCAACTCTTTGGACTTCACCTTTAAGAGGGCTCAACTCTTTGGACTTCACCTTTAAGAGGACTCATCTCTTTGGACTTCACCTTTAAGATAACTCATCTCTTTGGACATCACCTTTAAGAGGACTCAACTCTTAACTCCACTGAATGGTCATAAAAGACTGAGGCCCTTCAAATCATCCAATGTTTTTTCTGTTTTAAGATACACCACCACAGACACCATTGATTTATAGAAAACCATAAAAGCATGATACGTGCTCCGAGTACCTCAGTTGAATAAACACTTGAACGTAAACAGTAACTGACGTATTAAACACTGAAGATAAACCCACAGAAAGAGCATCTATAGAACGTCTCGTCCCATTCAAGTCAATGATGACATAATTGTCACGCCCTGACCTTAGAGAGCCTTTTTATGTCTCTATTTGGTTTGGTCGGGGTGTGATTTGGGGTGGGCATTCTATGTTTTTGTTTTCTATGATTTTGTATTTCTATGTTTTGGCCGGGTGTGGTTCTCAATCAGATGCAGCTGTCTATCGTTGTCTCTGATTGGGAACCATACTTAGGTTGCCCTTTCCCTTCTTTCTTTGTGGGAAGTAACTTTGTTTGTGGCACATAACCCTAAGCTTCACGGTTGTTTTGGATTGTTAATTGTTTTTGTTGGTGTCATCCTAATAAAAAGGAATATGTACACTCACCACGCTGCTCTTTGGTCTACTTCCTTTGACAGCCGTGACAATAATACAATGCCTTGTAAAAGTATTCACCCCCTTGGCGTTTTTTTTCTTCCTATTTTGTTGCATAACAACCTGTAATTTAAATGGATTTTTATTAGGATTTCATATAATGGATATAAACAAAATAGTCACAATTTGGGAGGTGAAATGAAAAAAATTATAAAAAATTATATATTGAAAAGTGGTGCGTGCATATTTATTCACCCCCTTTGCTATGAAGCCCCTAAATAAGATCTGGTGCAACCAATTACCTTCAGAAGTCACATAATTAGTTAAATAAAGTCCACCTGTGTGCAATCTAAGTGTCACATGATCTGTCACATGATCTCAGTATATATACACCTGTTCTGAAAGGCCCCAGAGTCTGTAACACCTCTAAGCAAGGGGAACCACCAAGCAAGAGGCACCATGAAGACCAAGGAGTTCTCCAAACAGGTCGGGGACAAAGTTGTGGAGAAGTACAGATCAGGGTTGGGTTATAAAAACATATCAGAAACTTTGAACATAACACAGACTGTGTTTTATTAGTGTTTATGTTCTTCATTTGGTCGCCCCGGGAGAGGAGGCTCACTGCTGCTTCTGATTCCATCATTTCCTCCCCTCCTCATTAGCTAACTTTTATCTGCATTATCATGTGTATCCTACCCGAGTCCTTTGCGGAAGAGTTTTGAAACATGTCACACACCTCCCTTTAAAGCAGTTGTTGTATGGAGAGAGAAAATCACGCAGCGTTTGAAAGCGATATGCTACTTAACCTTCTGTCTATAAAATGTCTGACACAATTGGATACATTTGTTTTATCACTTTGCACATTTATTTTGCATTTCCACCTCTGTAAACGTCATTTATTTAACGTTTCCACCCCTGTAAACCTAATTTATTTAACGTTTCCACCCCTGTAAACCTAATTTATTTAGCGTTTCCACCCCTGTAAACGTCATTTACTTTGCGATTCCACCCCTGTAAACCTAATTTATTTAACATTTCCACCCCTGTAAACCTAATTTATTTAACGTTTCCACCCCTGTAAACCTAATTTATTTAACGTTTCCACCCCTGTAAACCTAATTTATTTTGCGTTTCCACCCCTGTAAACCTAATTTATTTAGCGATTCCACCCCTGTAAACCTAATTTATTTAGCGATTCCACCCCTGTAAACCTAATTTATTTAGCGTTTCCACCCCTGTAAACGTCATTTACTTTGCGATTCCACCCCTGTAAACCTAATTTATTTAACGTTTCCACCCCTGTAAACCTAATTTATTTTGCGTTTCCACCCCTGTAAACCTAATTTATTTAGCGATTCCACCCCTGTAAACCTAATTTATTTAGCGTTTCCACCCCTGTAAACGTCATTTACTTTGCGATTCCACCCCTGTAAACCTAATTTATTTAGCGTTTCCACCCCTGTAAACGTCATTTACTTTGCGATTCCACCCCTGTAAACCTAATTTATTTAGCGATTCCACCCCTGTAAACCTAATTTATTTAGCGATTCCACCCCTGTAAACCTAATTTATTTAGCGATTCCACCCCTGTAAACCTAATTTATTTAGCGATTCCACCCCTGTAAACCTAATTTATTTAGCGATTCCACCCCTGTAAACCTAATTTATTTAGCGAATCCACCCCTGTAAACCTAATTTATTTAGCGTTTCCACCCCTGTAAACCTAATTTATTTAGCGATTCCACCCCTGTAAATGTAATTTGCCTGAGTGGAGAGGAGAGTCTCATTTCATACAAGATCATATTTTTGTCCACGTTCCCTCTCTTCGCTGCCTCTCAATTTCAAAAGGAGGCGAGAGAAGACGGAGAAGAGAGGACACTGGAGTTGAGCAAATCCAATTGAGAAAAGACCCCTGGCTCCCCCCTTCCCTCTCCCCCGAACCAACCCATAGGGTTCTGGTTAAATGTAGTGCACTACATAAGGAATAGGGTGTTTCCTGTGAATGCAGACCTTAACATAGCAATAGAACCAAACACCTTTAGGACACGTCCCAAATAGCACCCTGTTCTCTTTACAGTGCACTACTGTTCCCGGTCAAGAGTAGTGCACTATATAGTGCATAGGGTTCGGTTTGGTACGTGGCCTTTCTGGGGATGTTGCTGCCTTTTGAATCACCCTGGATCAAATGAATATAGTGCTTAGATGATTCTCCCGCTCACTTGGAAAAGTCTCAAACTACATGAAAGCATCTGATGGAAATGGAAAGCACTTGTACTGACTCCAATTACAGCAGGCAGGGAGGGTGTATCAGTGGTGTCTGTGTCCCAAATGACGCCCTATTTCCCTGTATAGTGCACACGTTTTGACCAGGGGCCCATAAAGGCTGTGGTCAAACATTAGTACACTACTGCATGTAGGGAATAAGGTACCATTTAGGACACGGACCTCTTTGAGAATGCATGCTCCAGACCAAATTAAAGCAGCTTGCTTAACCAACACTCACGGCAATTCAATTCCTGCAACCTTCTCTCTGCTCTACTCTGAAATCACTTTCCTGACTGCACTGCCAATCTCTCCATTCGAGGACGGGAGAGAAGGGTATGCTCCAGGCTGTTTCTGAACGTCAAAATAAACCCTTCTCTGCTCTAGCCTTGGATCAGATTATGTCTTTCCTAAATTAAGTCTCATATTTTGTTATTATGCTGCCACCTTTAGTCACAGTGTTAGCCATGACAACAATACATCTAAATGTCACAGTGTTAGCCATGACAACAATACATATATATACCACCTCTAGTCACAGTGTTAGCCATGACAACAATACATATATATACCACCTCTAGTCACAGTGTTAGCCATGACAACAATACATCTATATACCACCTCTAGTCACAGTGTTAGCCATGACAACAATACATATATATACCACCTCTAGTCACAGTGTTAGCCATGACAACAATACATATACAGTGGGGCAAAAAAGTATTTAGTCAGCCACCATTTGTGCAAGTTCTCCCACTTAAAAAGATGAGAGAGGCCTGTAATTTTCATCATAGGTACACTTCAACTATGACAGACAAAATGAGGAAAAGAAATCCAGAAAATCACATTGTAGGATTTTTTATGAATTTATTTGCAAATTATGGTGGAAAATAAGTATTTGGTCAATAACAAAAGTTTATCTCAATACTTTGTTATATACCCTTTGTTGGCAATGACAGAGGTCAAACGTTTTCTGTAAGTCTTCACAAGGTTTTCACACACTGTTGCTGGTATTTTGGCCCATTCCTCCATGCAGATCTCCTCTAGAGCAGTGATGTTTTGGGGCTGTTGCTGGGCAACACAGACTTTCAACTCCCTCCAAAGATTTTCTATGGGGTTGAGATCTGGAGACTGGCTAGGCCACTCCAGGACCTTGAAATGCTTCTTACGAAGCCACTCCTTCATTGCCCGGGCGGTGTGTTTGGGATCATTGTCATGCTGAAAGACCCAGCCACGTTTCATCTTCAATGCCCTTGCTGATGGAAGGAGGTTTTCACTCAAAATCTCACGATACATGGCCCCATTCATTCTTTCCTTTACACGGATCAGTCGTCCTGGTCCCTTTGCAGAAAAACAGCCCCAAAGCATGATGTTTCCACCCCCATGCTTCACAGTAGGTATGGTGTTCTTTGGATGCAACTCAGCATTCTTTGTCCTCCAAACACGACGAGTTGAGTTTTTACCAAAAAGTTCTATTTTGGTTTCATCTGACCATATGACATTCTCCCAATCTTTTTCTGGATCATCCAAATGCTCTCTAGCAAACTTCAGACGGGCCTGGACATGTACTGGCTTAAGCAGGGGGACACGTCTGGCACTGCAGGATTTGAGTCCCTGGCGGCGTAGTGTGTTACTGATGGTAGGCTTTGTTACTTTGGTCCCAGCTCTCTGCAGGTCATTCACTAGGTCCCCCCGTGTGGTTCTGGGATTTTTGCTCACCGTTCTTGTGATCATTTTGACCCCACGGGGTGAGATCTTGCGTGGAGCCCCAGATCGAGGGAGATTATCAGTGGTCTTGTATGTCTTCCATTTCCTAATAATTGCTCCCACAGTTGATTTCTTCAAACCAAGCTGCTTACCTATTGCAGATTCAGTCTTCCCAGCCTGGTGCAGGTCTACAATTTTGTTTCTGGTGTCCTTTGACAGCTCTTTGGTCTTGGCCATAGTGGAGTTTGGAGTGTGACTGTTTGAGGTTGTGGACAGGTGTCTTTTATACTGATAACAAGTTCAAACAGGTGCCATTAATACAGGTAACGAGTGGAGGACAGAGGAGCCTCTTAAAGAAGAAGTTACAGGTCTGTGAGAGCCAGAAATCTTGCTTGTTTGTAGGTGACCAAATACTTATTTTCCACCATAATTTGCAAATGAATTCATTAAAAATCCTACAATGTGATTTTCTGGATTTTTTTCCCTAATTTTGTCTGTCATAGTTGAAGTGTACCTATGATGAAAATTACAGGCCTCTCTCATCTTTTTAAGTGGGAGAACTTGCACAATTGGTGGCTAACTAAATACTTTTTTGCCCCACTGTATATACCACCTCTAGTCACCGTGTTAGCCATGACATCAATACATCTATATACCACCTCTAGTCACAGTGTTAGCCATGACAACAATACATATATATACCACCTCTAGTGACAGTGTTAGCCATGACAACAATACATCTAAATACCACCTCTAGTCACAGTGTTAGCCATGACAACAATACATATATATACCACCTCTAGTCACAGTGTTAGCCATGACATCAATACATCTATATACCACCTCTAGTCACAGTGTTAGCCATGACAACAATACATCTAAATACCACCTCTAGTCACAGTGTTAGCCATGACAACAATACATCTATATACCACCTCTAGTCACAGTGTTAGCCATGACAACAATACATCTAAATACCACCTCTAGTCACAGTGTTAGCCATGACAACAATACATCTATATACCACCTCTAGTCACAGTGTTAGCCATGACAACAATACATCTAAATACCACCTCTAGTCACAGTGTTAGCCATGACAACAATACATCTATATACCACCTCTAGTCACAGTGTTAGCCATGACAACAATACATCGAAATACCACCTCTAGTCACAGTGTTAGCCATGACAACAATACATCTATATACCACCTCTAGTCACAGTGTTAGCCATGACAACAATACATCTAAATACCACCTCTAGTCACAGTGTTAGCCATGACAACAATACATCTATATACCACCTCTAGTCACAGTGTTAGCCATGACAACAATACATATATATACCACCTCTAGTCACCGTGTTAGCCATGACATCAATACATCTATATACCACCTCTAGTCACAGTGTTAGCCATGACAACAATACATATATATACCACCTCTAGTCACAGTGTTAGCCATGACAACAATACATCTAAATACCACCTCTAGTCACAGTGTTAGCCATGACAACAATACATATATATACCACCTTTAGTCACAGTGTTAGCCATGACATCAATACATCTATATACCACCTCTAGTCACAGTGTTAGCCATGACAACAATACATCTAAATACCACCTCTAGTCACAGTGTTAGCCATGACAACAATACATCTATATACCACCTCTAGTCACAGTGTTAGCCATGACAACAATACATCTAAATACCACCTCTAGTCACAGTGTTAGCCATGACAACAATACATCTATATACCACCTCTAGTCACAGTGTTAGCCATGACAACAATACATCTAAATACCACCTCTAGTCACAGTGTTAGCCATGACAACAATACATCTATATACCACCTCTAGTCACAGTGTTAGCCATGACATCAATACATCTATATACCACCTCTAGTCACAGTGTTAGCCATGACAACAATACATCTATATACCACTAGTCACAGTGTTAGCCATGACAACAATACATCTAAATACCACCTCTAGTCACAGTGTTAGCCATGACAACAATACATCTATATACCACCTCTAGTCACAGTGTTAGCCATGACAACAATACATCTATATACCACTAGTCACAGTGTTAGCCATGACAACAACACATCTATATACCACTAGTCACAGTGTTAGCCATGACAACAATACATCTATATACCACTAGTCACAGTGTTAGCCATGACAACAATACATCTAAATACCACCTCTAGTCACAGTGTTAGCCATGACAACAATACATCTATATACCACCTCTAGTCACAGTGTTAGCCATGACAACAATACATCTATATACCACTAGTCACAGTGTTAGCCATGACAACAACACATCTATATACCACTAGTCACAGTGTTAGCCATGACAACAATACATCTTGCCTAGTTAAATAAAGGTTAAAAAAAAAATACCTTGATCTTCAGGGAAGCAGAGAGAGAGGCGCTCGGATAAACTCTCCAAAAGACAGACTGACGTTTCCAACAGAGATCACGACGACACACTGAGCGTAAACATCTATTGATTGCAGTGTTCTTCCTTGTAACCATATCTACTGTTTGTTTGTTTATGCATTTCTGTGATTATTTAGTTAGCTAGTAAATAAATTATTATGACGATTGGTGTATGGATGATTCATAGTAAAGGTTCGTGCAGATAACCAACTATTTACGACCTTTGGAATGAGACTAAAGTAATTCATTAATTAGGAGACTAATTGATCAGATATTAAAATATCTGAAAAGTTATATTAGGAAAATTATAACTTTGTAATCTGAAGATTTTCCTTGGTGCCCCAACTTCCTAGTTAATTACATTTACATGATTAATTTAATCTTTCATTGCTACCAACCCCAGATCCGGGATCCCCCCCATCACAAAAGCTGACTAGCATAGCCTAGCCTACAGCTACAGGGATATCATATAATCAAATGTTCATGAAATCACAAGTCCAAGACACCAGATGAAAGATACAGATCTTGTGAATCCAGCCATCATTTCTGATTTTTAAAATGTTTTACAGGGAAGACACAATATGTAAATCTATTAGCTAACCACCATAGCAAAAGACACCACTTTTTTTGCTCCACCAGTTTTTTACTCCATCAGTAGCTATCACTAATTCGACTAAATAAAGATATATATAGCTACTAACCAAGAAACAACTTCATAAGATGACAGTCTGATAACATATTTATGGTATAGCATATGTTTTTTTAGAAAAATTTGCATTTTTCAGGTATAAATCACAGTTTACCATTGCAGCCACTATCACAAAACTCACCCAAAGCGACTAGAATAACTACAGAGAGCAACGTGTATTACCTAATTACTCATCTTAAAACATTTCAGAAAAATACACAGCGTACAGCAAATGAAAGCCCAACATCTTGTGAATCCAGACAATATTTCAGATTTTCTAAGTGTTTTACAGCGAAAACACAATATATCGTTATATTAGCATACCACATGAGCTAACATCACCCCAGCATTTATTCAAGGCAAAGAGAGCGATAACGTTATCGCCACCAAAATATATTAATTTTTTCACTAACCTTCTCAGAATTCTTCAGATGACAGTCCTGTAACATCATATTACACAATGCATATAGAGTTTGTTCGAAAATGTGCATATTTAGCATCACAAATCGTGGTTATGCAATGTAATCTGTCAAAACATGGCATGCATTCTGGCCGGCGCCATCTTGGAAAGGCACGTAAGTTTACGATTATCTATCGATTAGATTGACTAAAAAAATACAGGTTGGACAGCTAATGAAAGATGCATTAGTTATTAATGCAACCGCTGATTTAGATTTTTAAAATTAACGTTTCTAGACATCCAGTGTGCGTTACAGCCAGACTAGTGCCGCAACAATGGCCGACAACTGCGTTTACATTTTTCCACATAAATACGGAATAAAATCATAAATAACTCTTACTTTTGGACGAGCTTCCATCAGTATCTTGGGCTTGGTGTCCTTTGTCCAAAAGAATCGTTGCTTTGTTGTAAAACGACCTCTTCAACTTCGGAACTAGCAGCTAACGATAGCTACACGGCACACACATGTCCAAATCCTCAAACGCAATACTAAGGAAATTCCGAAAAATAGCAATATACTCGCATAAACTGATATAAATCGGTTTCAAATAACTTCGTTATGATGTTTCTAACACCTATTTCGAATTAAATCACAGACGGACATATCTTTGGTCAATAACGAGAGCTTTTGAGCATGCCATTCTGATATCCTCTATTGCGTCCTGGCGAGCGTCCAAAAGAAGGTACATCTGACTCCATTGCCTTTTATAAACTCTGACAAACACGTAGAGACGCCATTCCACTTCTCATTGGTTACTGACATCCAGGGGAAGGCGGGTGCAGTTCATTTCCATCCATAGGGCATACACAGAGATTTAAACTGATTCGAGATCAGAGACTATTTTTCAGAGCTTCGCATGTCCTGTCATGGATTTCGCTGCAGAAAGAGTTCTGGTTCACCCACAGACATAATTCAAACGGTTTTAGAAACTAGATATTGTTTTCTATCCAATAGTAATAATAATATGCATATTGTACGAGCAAGAATTGAGTAGGAGGCAGTTTAATTTGGAGATGCAAAATGTCGAAGTTGAAACAGCACCCCCTGTAGTGACAAGAAGTTTTAATCACATAATAATAATAATTACAGAGAATTGGTTCGATAAAATAACAGTCTTCACTTTAATGATGCCAAAAACACGACAGGATTCATTCAAACAGCACTTTCCTGCGTTTGCCAGCAGCTCTTCACAATGCTTGAAGCACAGCGCTGTTTATGACTTCAAGCATTTCAACTCCCGAGATTAGGCTGGTGTTACTATAGTGCCTATAAGAACATCCAATAGTCAAAAGTATATGAGATACAAATGGTATAGAGAGAAATAGTCCTATAATTCCTATAATAACTACAACCTAAAACTTCTTACTTGGGAATATTGAAGACTCATGTTAAAACTTCTTCAGGCTGCAAGCCCGAGGTCGGTACACTTATGACAACATCCAGCTCAAGTGCAGGGCGCGAAATTCAAAATATATTTTTTTGAAATATTTAACTTTCACACATTAACAAGTCCAATACAGCATTTGAAAGATAAACATCTTGTGAATCCAGCCAACATGTCCGATTTTTAAAATGTTTTACAGCGAAAACACCACGTATATTTATGTTAGGTCACCACCAAATACAAAAAAGGACAGACATTTTTCACAGCACAGGTAGCATGCACAAAGCCAACCTAACTAACCAAGATCCAACCAAACTAACCAAGAAACAACTTCATCAGATGACAGTCCTATAACATGTTACACAATAAATCTATGTTTTGTTCGAAAAATGTGCATATTTGAGGTGTAAATCAGTTTTACATTGATGCTACCATCACAGCTACCATCAAAAATAGCACCGAAGCAGCCAGAGTAATTACAGACACCAACGTCAAATACCTAAATACTCATCATAAAACTTTTCTGAAAAATATATGGTGTATAGCAAATGAAAGACGAAGATCTTGTGAATACAGCCAATATTTCTGATTTTTTAAGTGTTTTACAGTGAAAACACAATATAGCGTTATATTAGCTTACTACAATAGCTAACACACAACAGCATTGCTTCAAGGCAAACGGTACCGATAGCACAGTTCGACAGATATATGAAATAGCATCCCAAAATGGGTCCTACTTTTGGTGGTCTTCCATCAGAATGTTGTACAAGGGGTCCTTTGTCCAGAACCGTCGTTGTTTGGAATAAGAACGACTTCTTTCCCTCTTGAATTAGCAAGCGCACTGGCCAAGTGGTGCTAAGCTCTCCTTCGTGAACAAAGTCAAACAACGCAACACGCCTAACGTCCCGAATAAATTTCAATAATCTAATAAAACTATATTGAAAAAACATACTTTACGATGATATTGTAACATGTATCAAATAAAATCAAAGCCGGAGATAGTATTCGCCTATAACGACGGTTTTCCAGAAGGCGATTCCAGGTTCAACTTCGCGCTTTCGAAAATACAGGAAACGGCGGACAAGTCATTCCAAGAGGATTTATTCCACTTCAGAGCAAGATAATCCACTCATTTCTTCTCTCACTTCCGCTTGACATCTAGGGGAAGGTGTATGACGTGTATGTATACCAATACGTGTCATGCCCATTTATAGGCAAGCTCTTGAACAGAGACCTCCGATTTCAGAAACTCACTTCCTGTCAGGAAGTGGGCTGCAGAAGGAGTTCTGTTTCACTCAGAGAAATAATTCAAACGGTTTTAGAAACTAGAGAGTGTTTTCTATCCAATAGTAATAATAATATGCATATTGTACGAGCAAGAATTGAGTACGAGGCCGTTTGAAATGGGCACCTTTTTCCAAGTTAGTCAATACGCCCCCTGCAGCCATAAGAAGTTAAAAGGAACCACCAGCTTTCATATGTTCTGAGCAAGGAACTTAAACGTTAGCTTTCTTACATGGCACATATTGCACTTTAACTTTCTTCTCCAACACTGTGTTTTTGCATTATTTAAACCAAATTGAACTGGTTTCATTATTTATTTGAGACTAAATTGATTTTATTAAGTTTAAAATAAAAGTGTTAATTCAGTATTTTTGTAATTGTCATTATTAGAAAGATATATAAAAATAGGCTGATTAATCGATATCAACTTTTTTATGTCCTCCAATAAATTGTATCGGCGTTGAAAAATCATAATCGGTCGACCTCTACATCCTACCACTACAGTGTCTCTCAAGACCATCCTACCACTATCCTCTCTCTCTCTGAAGACCATCCTACCACTATCCTCTCTCTCTCTCTGAAGACCATCCTACCACTATCCTCTCTCTGAAGACCATCCTACCACTATCCTCTCTCTGAAAACCATCCTACCACTATCCTCTCTCTCTCTCTCTCTGAAGACCATCCTACCATTATCCTCTCTCTCTCTGAAGACCATCCTACCACTATCCTCTCTCTGAAGACCATCCTACCACTATCCTCTCTCTCTCTGAAGACCATCCTACCACTATCCTCTCTCTCTCTGAAGACCATCCTACCACTATCCTCTCTCTGAAGACCATCCTACCACTATCCTCTCTCTCTCTGAAGACCATCCTACCACTATCCTCTCTCTCTCTGAAGACCATCCTACCACTATCCTCTCTCTGAAGACCATCCTACCACTATCCTCGCTCTCTGAAGACCATCCTACCACTATCCTCTCTCTCTCTCTCTCTCTCTCTCTCTCTGAAGACCATCCTACCACTATCCTCTCTCTCTCTGAAGACCATCCTACCACTATCCTCTCTCTCTCTCTCTGAAGACCATCCTACCATTATCCTCTCTCTCTCTGAAGACCATCCTACCACTATCCTCTCTCTCTAAAGACCATCCTACCACTATCCTCTCTCTCTCTGAAGACCATCCTACCACTATCCTCTCTCTCTCGGAAGACCATCCTACCACTATCCTCTCTCTCTGAAGACCATCCTACCACTATCCTCTCTCTCTGAAGACCATCCTACCACTATCCTCTCTCTCTGAAGACCATCCTACCACTATCCTCTCTCTCTCTGAAGACCATCCTACCACTATCCTCTCTCTCTCTGAATACCATCCTACCACTATCCTCTCTCTCTCTGAAGACCATCCTACCACTATCCTCTCTCTCTCTCTCTGAGGACCATCCTACCACTATCCTCTCTCTCTCTCTGAAGACCATCCTACCACTATCCTCTCTCTCTGAAGACCATCCTACCACTATCCTCTCTCTCTAAAGACCATCCTACCACTATCCTCTCTCTCTGAAGACCATCCTACCACTATCCTCTCTCTCTCTGAAGACCATCCTACCACTATCCTCTCTCTCTCTGAAGACCACTATCTTCTCTCTCTCTGAATACCATCCTACCACTATCCTCTCTCTCTCTGAAGACCATCCTACCACTATCCTCTCTCTCTCCCTGAAGACCATCCTACCACTATCCTCTCTCTCTCTGAAGACCATCCTACCACTATCCTCTCTCTCTCTGAATACCATCCTACCACTATCCTCTCTCTCTCTGAAAACCATCCTACCACTATCCTCTCTCTCTCTGAAGACCATCCTACCACTATCCTCTCTCTCTCTGAAGACCATCCTACCACTATCTTCTCTCTCTCTGAAGACCATCCTACCACTATCCTCTCTCTCTCTGAAGACCATCCTACCACTATCCTCTCTCTCTCTGAATACCATCCTACCACTATCCTCTCTCTCTCTGAAGACCATCCTACCACTATCCTCTCTCTCTCTGAAGACCATCCTACCACTATCCTCTCTCTCTCTGAATACCATCCTACCACTCTCCTCTCTCTCTCTCTGAAGACCATCATACCACTATCCTCTCGCTCTCTGAATACCATCCTACCACTATCCTCTCTCTGAAGACCATCCTACCACTATCCTCTCTCTCTCTCTGAAGACCATCCTACCACTATCCTCTCTCTGAAGACCATCCTACCACTATCCTCTCTCTGAAGACCATCCTACCACTATCCTCTCTCTCTGAAGACCATCCTACCACTATCCTCTCTCTCTCTGACGACCATCCTACCACTATCCTCTCTCTGAAGACCATCCTACCACTATCCTCTCTCTGAAGACCATCCTACCACTATCCTCTCTCTCTCTGAACACCATCCTACCACTATCCTCTCTCTCTGAAGATCATCCTACCACTATCCTCTCTCTGAAGACCATCCTACCACTATCCTCTCTCTCTCTGAAGACCATCCTACCACTATCCTCTCTCTGAAGACCATCCTACCACTATCCTCTCTCTCTCTCTGAAGACCATCCTACCACTATCCTCTCTCTCTGAAGACCATCCTACCACTATCCTCTCTCTCTGAAGACCATCCTACCACTATCCTCTCTCTCTGAAGACCATCCTACCACTATCCTCTCTCTCTCTGAACACCATCCTACCACTATCCTCTCTCTCTGAAGATCATCCTACCACTATCCTCTCTCTCTCTGAAGACCATCCTACCACTATCCTCTCTCTCTCTCTGAAGACCATCCTACCACTATCCTCTCTCTCTCTCTGAAGACCATCCTACCACTATCCTCTCTCTCTCTCTGAAGACCATCCTACCACTATCCTCTCTCTCTGAAGACCATCCTACCACTATCCTCTCTCTCTCTGAACACCATCCTACCACTATCCTCTCTCTCTGAAGATCATCCTACCACTATCCTCTCTCTGAAGACCATCCTACCACTATCCTCTCTCTCTCTGAAGACCATCCTACCACTATCCTCTCTCTCTCTCTGAAGACCATCCTACCACTATCCTCTCTCTCTGAAGACCATCCTACCACTATCCTCTCTCTCTGAAGACCATCCTACCACTATCCTCTCTCTCTCTGAACACCATCCTACCACTATCCTCTCTCTCTGAAGATCATCCTACCACTATCCTCTCTCTGAAGACCATCCTACCACTATCCTCTCTCTCTCTGAAGACCATCCTACCACTATCCTCTCTCTGAAGACCATCCTACCACTATCCTCTCTCTCTCTCTGAAGACCATCCTACCACTATCCTCTCTCTCTCTCTGAAGACCATCCTACCACTATCCTCTCTCTCTCTCTGAAGACCATCCTACCACTATCCTCTCTCTCTGAAGACCATCCTACCACTATCCTCTCTCTCTGAAGACCATCCTACCACTATCCTCTCTCTGAAGACCATCATACCACTATCCTCTCTCTCTCTGAAGACCATCCTACCACTATCCTCTCTCTCTCTGAACACCATCCTACCACTATCCTCTCTCTCTGAAGACCATCCTACCACTATCCTCTCTCTGAAGACCATCCTACCACTATCCTCTCTCTCTGAAGACCATCCTACCACTATCCTCTCTCTCTGAAGACCATCCTACCACTATCCTCTCTCTCTCTGAACACCATCCTACCACTATCCTCTCTCTCTGAAGATCATCCTACCACTATCCTCTCTCTG
The DNA here is from genome assembly GCF_045679555.1 of Salvelinus alpinus. Lineage (NCBI taxonomy): Eukaryota > Metazoa > Chordata > Actinopteri > Salmoniformes > Salmonidae > Salvelinus > Salvelinus alpinus. The sequence goes on from NC_092095.1 coordinate 7,392,605, forward strand.
AAGACCATCCTACCACTATCCTCTCTCTCTCTGAAGACCATCCTACCACTATCCTCTCTCTCTCTCTGAAGACCATCCTACCACTATCCTCTATCTCTCTCTGAAGACCATCCTACCACTATCCTCTCTCTCTGAAGACCATCCTACCACTATCCTCTCTCTCTGAAGACCATCCTACCACTATCCTCTCTCTCTCTGAACACCATCCTACCACTATCCTCTCTCTCTGAAGATCATCCTACCACTATCCTCTCTCTGAAGACCATCCTACCACTATCCTCTCTCTCTCTGAAGACCATCCTACCACTATCCTCTCTCTGAAGACCATCCTACCACTATCCTCTCTCTCTCTCTGAAGACCATCCTACCACTATCCTCTCTCTCTCTCTGAAGACCATCCTACCACTATCCTCTCTCTCTGAAGACCATCCTACCACTATCCTCTCTCTCTGAAGACCATCCTACCACTATCCTCTCTCTGAAGACCATCCTACCACTATCCTCTCTCTCTCTGAAGACCATCCTACCACTATCCTCTCTCTCTCTGAACACCATCCTACCACTATCCTCTCTCTCTGAAGACCATCCTACCACTATCCTCTCTCTGAAGACCATCCTACCACTATCCTCTCTCTCTGAAGACCATCCTACCACTATCCTCTCTCTGAAGACCATCCTACCACTATCCTCTCTCTCTGAAGACCATCCTACCACTATCCTCTCTCTGAAGACCATCCTACCACTATCCTCTCTCTCTGAAGACCATCCTACCACTATCCTCTCTCTGAAGACCATCCTACCACTATCCTCTCTCTCGTCTGATCTCTCTTTGAAGCCGTGCTTCTTTTTCTGTAACTCAACATGGACATGCTATTACTGCTATTTCCAGACCAAACATGATTCCCATCTGTCGATGAGTGTTGACATTGGTAGAAATAAACGTCTCGCTCTCTCTCTGTATGATGACTTCATATCTGTATCCCAAATGACACACTCTTTCCTAAATAGTGGAACACTTTTGACCACAGACCAATGTTCCCTGGTTAAAGGTAGTGCACTACATTGGGAATAGGGTGCCATTTGGGACTACTATTTATAGTGTGTGCCAGTGTGATTAGGCCATAGTTAGAGCACAATCAGAGCTGCTTCCTCAGAGAGAGCTTTGCCTTGACTAATGGCTGCTGCCTTGTGCTGTTGTGACTTTACTAAGCACACACACACACACACACACACACACACACACACACACACACACACACACACACACACACTGGAACACAATGCCAAGAGTGTGCAAAGCTGTCATCAAGGCAAAGGGTGGCTACTTTGAAGAATCTCAAATATAAAATATATTTTGATTTGTTTAACACTTTTTTGGTTACTACGTGATTCCATATGTGTTAGTTCATAGTTTTGATGTCTTCACTATTATTCTACAATGTAGAAAATAGTAAAAAAAATAAAAATAAATGTCAATGAGTAGGTGTGTCCAAACTTTTGACTGGTACTGTATATTGCATACATTAGCCTGACTTGGTCTCCCTGTGATGTCAGAGAACATACAGGAAGTGAAAAGGAGTAACTTCTCTGATATCACTATATCCTCTCCTCTGCTCACTCTCCTCCCACAGCTAATCCACTGTGTTACTTTACCTGTTAACAGGGACATTTTAATACCTCCCACAGCTAAACCACTGTGTTACTTTACCTGTTAACAGGGACATTTTAATACCTCCCACAGCTAATCCACTGTGTTACTTTACCTGTTAACAGGGACATTTTAATACCTCCCACAGCTAATCCACTGTGTTACTTTACCTGTTAACAGGGACATTTTAATACCTCCCACAGCTAATCCACCGTGTTACTTTACCTGTTAACAGGGACATTTTAATACCTCCCACAGCTAATCCACTGTTTACTTTACCTGTTAACAGGGACATTTTAATACCTCCCACAGCTAATCCACTGTGTTACTTTACCTGTTAACAGGGACATTTTAATACCTCCCACAGCTAATCCACTGTGTTACTTTACCTGTTAACAGGGACATTTTAATACCTCCCACAGCTAATCCACTGTGTTACTTTACCTGTTAACAGGGACATTTTAATACCTCCCACAGCTAATCCACTGTGTTACTTTACCTGTTAACAGGGACATTTTAATACCTCCCACAGCTAATCCACCATTTTGCTTTATTTTCAGCTTTAGATCATTTATCCGCATTCCAAACTGTCCTTTCTCCCCCACCTCACCACTAACACCATAATATAGCCTCATCATTAACTATCCCACCTCACCACTAACACCATAATATAGCCTCCTCGTGAAATATCCCCCCTCATCACTATCCTATATCCTCTCCCTAACCTATCCCTCATCATCACTATCCTATATCCTCTTCCTAACCTATCCCTCCTCATCATTATCCTATATCATCTTCCTAACCTATCCCTCATCATTATCCTATATCCTCTTCCTAAACTAGCCCCTCATCACTATCCTATATCCTCTCTATACCTCCTTATCACTATCCTATAGCCTCTCCCTAAACTATACCTCCTCATCACTATCCTATATCCTCTCCCTAAACTATCCCTCCTCATCATTATCCTATATCCTCTCTATACCTCCTTATCACTATCCTATATCCTCTCCCTAAACTATCCCTCCTCATCACTATCCTATATCCTCTTCCTAAACTATCCCTCCTCAACATTGTCCTATATAATCTTCCTAACCTATCCCTCCTCATCATTATCCTATATCCTCTCCTTAAACTATCCCTCCTCATCATTATCCTATATCCTCTCCCTAAACTATCTCTCATCACTATCCTATATCCTCTCCCTAAACTATCCCTCCCCATCATTATCCTATATCCTCTTCCTAAACTATCCCTCCTCATCACTGTCCTATATCCTCTTCCTAAACTATACCTCATCATCACTATCCTATATCCTCTCCCTAAACTATCCCTCATCACTATCCTATACCCTCTTCCTAAACTATACCTCCTCATCACTATCCTATATCCTCTTCCTAAACTATACCTCCTCATCATTATCCTATATCCTCTCCCTAAACTATACCTCCTCATCACTATCCTATATCCTCTTCCTAAACTATCCCTCCGCATCACTATCCTAAATGCTCTTCTTAACCTATCCCTCCTCATCACTATCCTAAATGCTCTTCTTAACCTATCCCTCCTCATCACTATTCTAAATGCATTTCTTAACCTATCCCTCTTCCCCCACTCAGTATCACTATCATATATCCTCTTTACCAGCATGCCTACATGTGCCTTGGATTCCTATCCTATGCCTCAGAGAGAGAGAGCATGAGAGAGAGAGAGCATGAGAGAGAGAGAGAGAGAGAGAGAGAGAGAGAGAGAGAGAGAGAGAGAGAGAGAGAGAGAGAGAGAGAGAGAGAGAGAGAGAGAGAGAGAGAGAGATCCCTACTACTATGGCTGACCCTGTAAAACAGCACATCCCTACTACTATGGCTGACCCTGTAAAACAGCACATCCCTACTACTATGGCTGACCCTGCTGACCCTGTAAAACAACACATCCCTACTACTATGGCTGACCCTGTAAAACAGCATATCCCTACTACTATGGCTGACCCTGTAAAACAGCACATCTCTACTACTATGGCTGACCCTGTAAAACAGCACATCCCTACTACTATGGCTGACCCTGTAAAACAGCACATCCCTACTACTATGGCTGACCCTGTAAAACAGCACATCTCTACTACTATGGCTGATCTTGGCTGACCCTGTAAAACAACACATCCCTACTACTATGGCTGACCCTGTAAAACAGCACATCCTTACTACTATGGCTGACCCTGTAAAACAGCACATCCCTACTACTATGGCTGACCCTGTAAAACAGCACATCCCTACTACTATGGCTGACCCTGTAAAACAGCACATCCCTACTACTATGGCTGACCCTGTAAAACAGCACATCTCTACTACTATGGCTGACCCTGTAAAACAGCACGTCTCTACTACTATGGCTGACCCTGTAAAACACATCTCTACTACTATGGCTGACCCTGTAAAACACATCTCTACTACTATTGCTGACCCTGTAAAACAGCACATCCCTACTACTATGGCTGACCCTGTAAAACAGCACATCCCTACTACTATGGCTGACCCTGTAAAACAGCACGTCTCTACTACTATGGCTGACCCTGTAAAACAGCACATCCCTACTACTATGGCTGACCCTGTAAAACAGCACGTCTCTACTACTATGGCTGACCCTGTAAAACAGCACATCCCTACTACTATGGCTGACCCTGTAAAACAGCACATCCCTACTACTATGGCTGACCCTGTAAAACAGCACATCCCTACTACTATGGCTGACCCTGTAAAACAGCACATCCCTACTACTATGGCTGACCCTGTAAAACAGCACGTCTCTACTACTATGGCTGACCCTGTAAAACAGCACATCCCTACTACTATGGCTGACCCTGTAAAACAGCACATCCCTACTACTATGGCTGACCCTGTAAAACAGCACATCCCTACTACTATGGCTGACCCTGTAAAACAGCACATCCCTACTACTATGGCTGACCCTGTAAAACAGCACATCCCTACTACTATGGCTGACCCTGTAAAACAGCACGTCCCTACTACTATGGCTGACCCTGTAAAACAGCACATCCCTACTACTATGGCTGACCCTGTAAAACAGCACGTCTCTACTACTATGGCTGACCCTGTAAAACAGCACATCCCTACTACTATGGCTGACCCTGTAAAACAGCACATCCCTACTACTATGGCTGACCCTGTAAAACAGCACATCCCTACTTATATGGCTGACCCTGTAAAACAGCACATCCCTACTACTATGGCTGACCCTGTAAAACAGCACATCCCTACTACTATGGCTGACCCTGTAAAACAGCACATCCCTACTACTATGGCTGACCCTGTAAAACAGCACATCCCTACTACTATGGCTGACCCTGTAAAACAACACATCTCTACTACTATGGCTGACCCTGTAAAACAGCACATCCCTACTACTATGGCTGACCCTGTAAAACAGCACATCCCTACTACTATGGCTGACCCTGTAAAACAGCACATCTCTACTACTATGGCTGACCCTGTAAAACAGCAGACTAAAAGACTTAATGATATACAGTGCCTTCAGAAGTATTCACACCCCTTGACTTTTTCAACATTTTGTTGTGTTACAGACTGAATTTAAAATTGATTAAATGTAGCTGTTTTTGTCACTGGCCTACACACAATACCCCGTCTTATCAAAGTGGAATTATATTTTTAGATATTTTTTATAAATATATATTTTTTTTTTAAGTTTACATTTCTTGAGTCAATAAGTAGTCAACCCCTTTGTTATGACGAGCCTTAAGTTCAGGAGTAAAATGTTGCTCAAGTTTGGACTCTGTGTGCAATAATAGTGTTTAACATGTTTTACCTCATCTCTGTACCCGACACATATAATTATCTATAAGGTCCCCTCAGTCGAGCAGTGAATTTCAAACACATATTTAGCCACAAAGACCAGGGAGCTTTTCCAATGCCTCACAAAGAAGTGCATCTATTGGTAGATGGGTAAACATTTTTAAAAAAGCATTGAATATCCATTTGAGCATGGTGACATTATGAATTAACCTTTGGTTGGTGTATGAATAAACCCAGTCACCACAAAGATACAGGCTTCCTTCCTAACTCAGTTGCCGGAGAGGAACTAAACTGCTCAGGGATTTCACCATGAGGCCAATGGTGAATTTAAAACAGTTACAGAATTTAATGGCTGTGATAGGAAAAAACTGAGGATGGATCAACAACATTGTAGGTACTCCACAATACTAACATAATGGACAGAGTGAAAAGAAGGAAGCTTTTACAGAATGCAAATATTACAAAACATGCATCCTGTTTGCAATCAGGCACGAAAGTAAAACTGCAAAAATGTGGCAAAGAAATTCACTTTGTGTCCTGAATAGAAAGCATTATGTTTGTGGCAAATACTACATAACACATCCCTGAGTACCATTTTTTTATATTTGTAATCATGGTGGTGGTGGTGGCTGCATCATGTTATGGGTATGCTTGTCATCGGCAAGGAATAGTGATTTTTTTTATTTTTATAAAAAGAAACGGAATAGAGCTAAGCATAGTCAAAATCCTAGATGAAAACCTGGTTCAGTCTGCTTTCCACCAGACACTGGGAGACGAATTCACCTTTTAGCAGGACAATAACCTAAAACACAATATACACTGGAGGTGCTTATCAACACGGCATTGAATGTTCCTGAGTGGCCTAGTTACAGTTTTGACTTAAATCAGCTTATGCAAAATCTATGGCAAGACTTGAAAATGTCTGTCTAGCAATGATCATAAACCACCTTGACAAAGAAATGTAAGAATTTAAATAAATTAAAAATGGCAGAATATTGTACACTCCAGGTGTGAGTGTGAGTGTGAGTGTGAGTGTGAGTGTGAGTGTGAGTGTGTGTGTGTGTGTGTGTGTGTGTGTGTGTGAGTGTGAGTGTGAGTGTGAGTGTGTGTGTGAGTGTGTGTGTGTGTGTGTGTGTGAGTGTGAGTGTGTGTGTGTGTGTGTGTGTGTGTGTGTGTGTGTGTGTGTGTGTGTGTGTGTGTGTGTGAGTGTGAGTGTGAGTGTGTGTGTGTGTGTGCAAGCATGTGTGTGTCGGACGGTGAAAACAAAACGCAGACCAAAAGGGTTCTCCTACGGGGACAGCTTGAGAACTCTTTTGGAACCTTTTGGAATCTTTCTTTCTAAGAGTGTAAAGAACACATCTTCAAGTTAAATATACAGGTTGTGAATTGGAGAAGGAACCAAATGAAGACAACACCACAGAAAGAGCTGCTAAGCGGACCTCTTATACGTTGTAACACTGTTTCACGGGGGATTTTTCATAGTTTACCAGAGGTTAGAGTGTGTAACTGGGAGAAATTCATATATTGTTATATCAATATACGGTCACATCGGTCTGTGACAGCAGTAACATACTGTCTCAGCTAGAGACAGTCGACAGAGTTTGTTCATCAACAACAGATACAAACTGTGCACAATATGACCCGGATACATGCAAAAGTCACAACACAACAGCTTCTCAAGAAATACTGGGATTTAGATAATGATAATATGATGACAAGATCACAATGACCTTCAACAGACGAAACTGCCAATATGGCCGCCCAACCAGTACACATGTCACAGCATTGTTTTGAAATGGACAACGGTTTAAATCATTTTAACTAAAAACACACAGACACACAGGCCTCAGTAACATTTACCTATTGGCTCTAAACACTCGTAACATATTGCTGTCCCGTTTGCTGTTCCGGCTTTAAGTCTGAGCAGCATTTTAAACAGTGTTCCCAACGCCAGTTTTGAATCGCTTACACGACACTTTCTCCAGAGTACAATGCTTGAAACACGTACAACCAACATCTCTTAGAGAAAGAAGGCAGCCAAGGCAGCTGACTGGCGAGACGCTGAATTAATTGTCTGTCGTTCCTCGTTCAGCTCTCAGGCTGCTGGTGAATCTCAACCTGCGGAGGAAAGGAGAGGAGGGGAGAGAGCAGAGCGGAGTGTTACCTAACATAGCTGTTTGAAGTGATGAAGTGAGCAACATGCATCTGTCTGTGTGTGTGTGGGGGGGCAGTCCTAACTAGCAACAGGACCAGTCCTAACTAGCAACAGGACCAGTCCCAACCATCCAACAACAGGACCAGTCCTAACCATCCAACAGTACCAGTCCCAACCATCCAACAACAGGACCAGTCCCAACCATCCAACAGGACCAGTCCTAACCATCCAACAGGACCAGTCCCAACCATCCAACAACAGGACCAGTCCGAACCATCCAACAACAGGACCAGTCCTAACCATCCAACAACAGGACCAGTCCTAACCATCCAACAGGACCAGTCCCAACCATCCAACAACAGGACCAGTCCGAACCATCCAACAACAGGACCAGTCCTAACCATCCAACAACAGGACCAGTCCTAACCATCCAACAACAGGACCAGTCCTAACCATCCAACAACAGTACCAGTCCTAACCATCCAACAGGACCAGTCCTAACCATCCAACAGGACCAGTCCTAACTAGCAACAGGACCAGTCCTAACTTGCAACAGGACCAGTCCTAACCATCCAACAGGACCAGTCCCAACCATCCAACAGGACCAGTCCTAACCATCCAACAGGACCAGTCCTAACTAGCAACAGGACCAGTCCTAACTAGCAACAGGACCAGTCCTAACTAGCAACAGGACCAGTCCTAACCATCCAACAGGACCAGTCCTAACCATCCAACAACAGGACCAGTCCTAACTAGCAACAGGACCAGTCCTAACCATCCAACAGGACCAGTCCTAACCATCCAACAGGACCAGTCCTAACTATCCAACAGAACCAGTCCTAACCATCCAACAGGACCAGTCCTAACCATCCAACAGGACCAGTCCTAACTAGCAACAGGACCAGTCCTAACCATCCAACAGGACCAGTCCTAACTAGCAACAGGACCAGTCCTAACCATCCAACAGGACCAGTCCTAACCATCCAACAGGACCAGTCCCAACCATCCAACAACAGGACCAGTCCGAACCATCCAACAACAGGACCAGTCCTAACCATCCAACAACAGGACCAGTCCTAACCATCCAACAGGACCAGTCCTAACCATCCAACAGGACCAGTCCTAACTATCCAACAGAACCAGTCCTAACCATCCAACAGGACCAGTTCTAACCATCCAACAGGACCAGTCCTAACCATCCAACAGGACCAGTCCCAACCATCCAACAACAGGACCAGTCCGAACCATCCAACAACAGGACCAGTCCTAACCATCCAACAACAGGACCAGTCCTAACCATCCAACAACAGGACCAGTCCTAACCATCCAACAGGACCAGTCCTAACCATCCAACAACAGGACCAGTCCTAACCATCCAACAGGACCAGTCCCAACCATCCAACAGGACCAGTCCTAACCATCCAACAAAAGTACCAGTCCTAACCATCCAACAACAGTACCAGTCCTAACCATCCAACAGGACCAGTCCCAACCATCCAACAACAGGACCAGTCCTAACCATCCAACAACAGGACCAGTCCTAACCATCCAGTCTGCATAAAGATCTCACACCTCAGTTCTACAGACCAGACACTAGCTAACCTAGATACCGAATTACAGCCAATCATTCATTCAGATCACTAGAGCACTGAGGCCTGGTGTGTGTGTGTCTGTGTGTGTGTCTGTGTCTGTGTGTGTGTGTGTGTGTGTGTGTGTGTGTGTGTGTGTGTGTGTGTGTGTGTGTGTGTGTGTGTGTGTGTGTGTGTGTGTGTGTGTGTGTGTGTGTGTGTGTGTGTGTGTGTGTGTGTGTGTGTCTGTGCGTGTGTGTTTGTGTGTGTCTGCCTTTCATCCCGAGTGGCTTGTGAGGCAGATGTGAACAGTACTGAGGGTTGTCAAAATGATTTCACACATAGTGCAGGACCATGTCAGGTCATAGAGAAGTATAAATAGATATTGTTGAAGTCTCTTGTCTCTGGGTTACACAAAGGGCTGCTGCCCCCAGTGTCAATGTCATACCTATTCTAACATGAAATCAAAACAAACATATTTGTCACTCGATAGATGTATGTGGTCTTTCAGGAGATGGTTGTTCAGAGCTGAAGTGTTGCTCTGTCATCACTTCCTGACAATTAGTGTATAAACCTGATATCAATAGTTTGCAATTAACGTGTTTACACGGCAAAATACTGACATTTATCTATCTATCTATCTATCTATCTATCTATCTATCTATCTATCTATCTATCTATCTAACTCCTAGCTAATAGTATCCGCCCGCGAGATATGAGAAAATGTTTGCTAAATAGAACAAACATGTAGGCCTACATTTCCCATAGAAATGTGTGGTTTTAGCAACAACGCTAGCTAATGTTAGCTAGCTTTAGATTAGCTAGGTCAAGAGCTAGCTTAAAACGTTCTGTGTAATCACCAAGGGAGGTCAAATGTGCCACCTTATTTACTCACCTCAAAGAGCTAAATCCCCTTTTCCAGCATGTCTTAGTTCGTACGCTGCCAATCACCACCAGCGGTGGAAAAAGCACCCAATTGTCATACCTGAGTAAAAGTAAATACACTTTAATATAAAATTACTCAAATAAAAGTGAAAGTCAACCAGTAAAATACTACTTGTGTCACGCCCTGACCTTAGAGAGCCTTTTTATGTCTCTATTTGGTTTGGTCAGGGTGTGATTTGGGGTGGGCATTCTATGTTCTGATTTCTATGTTTTTGTATTTCTATGTGTTGGCCGGGTAGGGTTCTCAATCAGGGACAGCTGTCTATCGTTGTCTCTGATTGGGAATCATACTTAGGCAGCCTTTTTCCTTGTGTCATTGTGGGAAGTTGTCTTTGTTAGGGGCACTTTTGCCCTTGTAGCTTCACGGTCGTTTTTGTTATTTGCCGACATTTTACTAATAAAAGAAAATGTACGCTCAGGGCGGTGCACTTCTTTCGATGGCCGTGACAACTTGAGTAAAAGTCTAAAAGTATTTGGTTTTAAATATACTTAAGTATCAAAAGTACATGGAATTGCTAAAATACACTTAAGTATCAAAAGTAAAAAGTAAAAGAAAAAACCATTTGTAATGCCTTATATAAAGCAAACCAGACAGTACAATTTAAAAAAATATATACATATTAGCAGATAGCCAGGGGCACAGTCGAACACTCAGAGATCATTTACAAACTAAGCATGTGTGTTTAGTGAGTCCGCCAGATCAGAGGCAGTAGGGATGACCAGGGATGTTCTGTTGATTAATGTGTGATTTGGACCATTTTTCATTCAAAATGTAACAAGTACTTGTGTAAGGAGTAAAAAGTACATTTTTTCTTTAGGAATGTAGTGAGGTAAAAGTTGGCAAAAATATAATTAGTAAAGTAAAGTACAGAAACCCCCCAAAAATACTTAAATAGTACTTTAAAGTATTTTTGCTTAAAAGTACTTTACACCACTGACCACCACCCCCGTTCCATCATTGCTAGCTTGCGAGAATAGCGAGTTTGCTAAATTACGCTAATTGTAATATATTTAGTGACATTGGTTGTGGTTCCCCAAAAACGTAGGATTGCCAATTTTTTTTTTGACAATGTTTTTTGCAGTTTGAGCATAAAAATGTATTTGTTTGTTCATCATTTATTAAGATAGAGATGTAGTTTTTGGCAGCCCAACCTTGTGGTGATCAGAGGAGGGTCCAAACCCTGTAGTGATCAGAGGAGGGTCCAAACCCTGTGGTGATCAGAGGAGGGCCCAAACCCTGTGGTGATCAGAGGAGGGCCCTAACCCTGTGGTGATCAGAGGAGGGTCCTAACCCTGTGGTGATCAGAGGAGGGCCCTAACCCTGTGGTGATCAGAGGAGGGCCCTAACCCTGTGGTGATCAGAGGAGGGTCCAAACCCTGTGGTGATCAGAGGAGTGCCCTAACCCTGTGGTGATCAGAGGAGGGCCCTAACCCTGTGGTGATCAGAGGAGGGCCCTAACCCTGTGGTGATCAGAGGAGGGCCCTAACCCTGTGGTGATCAGAGGAGGGCCCTAACCCTGTGGTGATCAGAGGAGGGCCCTAACCCTGTGGTGATCTGCGGTGGAATGTGGCAAAACGGTTTGGCCTACTAAATAATATAACCACTCCATGGAAACAGGAAACTCTCATGAACACAATGCTGTTTTTTTGCTCTACAAAGTGTCATGGAACTTGTCTGAAGATTAAAAAGGTACAAGTAAAAAAAAAGAAAATGAATCGATTTAGTTTTGTGACAACAAATAAAGGCGGAAAATATGTGTCCAGCGAACTTAAATATTTCCTGAGCTTTCTTATATCTCCTACATCAGTGGTTCCCAAACTTTTTATAGTCCCATACCCCTTCAAACATTCAGCCTCCAGCTGTACCCCCTCTAGCATCAGGGTCAGCACACTCCAGCTGTACCCCCTCTAGCATCAGGGTCAGCGTACTCTCAAATGTTGTGTTTTGCCATCATTGTTAGCCTGCCACACACACACTATACGATACATTTATTAAACATAAGAATGAGTGTGAGTTGTCACAACCCGGCTCGTGGGAAGTGACAAAGAGCTGTTATAGGACCAGGACACAAATAGTAATATTATAATAATCAATCATTTTGATCTTGATTTAGCCATCTTACATATAAAACCTTATTTGTTCATCGGAAATTGTGACTGACTCACCACAGGTTAATGAGAACGGTGTGCTTGAAAGGATGCACATAACTCTGCAATGTTGGGTTGTATTGGAGAAAATCTCAGTCTTAAATCCTTTTCCACACACAGTCTGTGCCTGTATTTAGTTTTCATGCAAGTGAGGGCTGAGAATCCACTCTCAAATAGGGCATCAATGTCTTAACAGCGCAATTTGTAAAGGCAGGATACTCTGAGCGCAGCCCAATCCAGAAATCTGGCAGTGGCTTCTGATTAAATTCAAATTTCACAGAACCGCTTGTTGCAATTTCGATGAGGCTCTCTTGTTCAGATATCGGTAAGTGGACTGGAAGCAGGGCATGAAAAGGATAATGAATCCAGTTGTTTGTGTCATCCGTTTTGGGAAAGTACCTGCGTAATTGTTCACCCAACTCCCTCAGGTGTTACCTGCTACGCTATATCACATTTGACATTGTCCGTAAGCTTGAGTTCATTTGCACACAAAACAAATCATACAATGATGGCGAGACCTGTGTGTTGTCCTTGTTAATTCAGACAGAGAAGAACTTCTTAATTATAGCCTCAATGTTGTCCCGCACATTGAATATATTCGCGGAGAGTCAGTGTAATCCTAGATTCAGATCATTCAGGCGAGAAAAAACATCAACCAGATAGGCCAGTCGTGTGAGAAACTTGTCATCATGCAAGCGGTCAGACAAGTGAAAATGATGGTCAGTAAAGAAAACTTTAAGATCGTCTCTCATAAAAAAAATTGTGTCAAAACTTTGCCGCTTGATAACTAGCGCACTTCTGTATGTTGTAAAAGCGTTACATGGTCGCTGCCCATATCATTGCACAGTGCAGAAAATACACGAGGTCTTTTAAACAAAGTTAACAATTTTCGCTGTTGTATCCAAAACATCTTGTCAGGCATTCCCTTGGCAGCAAGAGCCTCTCGGTGGATGCTGCAGTGAACCCAAGTGGCGTCGGGAGCAACTTCCACTCCACTATGTCTCCCTGTCATGGCTTTTGCTCCATCAGTACAGATACCAACATGAGAAGCAGCTACATTTGGCTACGTAAGGACAATTAGTTGAATTCCCACTAGAGAATAACGGTTAATGTGATTGGATGTTAATTATTTGACTAGGCTACCTGTATTTGACATTGTGTTGTTATTTCGCTGAAAACACTGGATGGTAAAATTTTATTTTTGGCAGTGAAACGAGGTTACTCAGGTGAGTAGATGTATAGCCCCTTTGAAAAATATAAATGGACTCTATGAAAACGTGAAGAAAAAATCTATATAATTATTATTATTTATGTGAATAATGATTTTATTTGGCGTACCCCCGACGGCATTGAGCGTAACACAGTTTGGGAAAACCTACTATAGACCATACCACACTATATTATACACCACATTATATTATACACCACATTATATTATACACCACAACATACCACACTATATTATACACCGCATTATATTATACACCACACCATACCACACTATATTATACACCACACTATATTATACACCACATTATATTATACACCACACCATACCACACTATATTATACACCACACTATATTATACACCACACCATACCACACTATATTATACACCACACTATATTATACACCACACCATACCACACTATATTATACACCACACTATATTATACACAACACCATACCATACTATATTATACACCATAATATATTATACACCACACTATATTATACACAACACCACACCACACTATATTATACACCATACTATATTATACACCACACTATATTATACACCATACCACACTATATTATACACCACACTATATTATACACCACACCATATTATACACCATACCACATTATACACCATACCACATTATACACCATACCACACTATATTATACACCACACCACATTATACACCACAACATACCACACTATAATATACACCACAACATACCACACTATATTATACACCATACCACATTATACACCATACCACATTATACACCACACCACCCTATATTATACACCACACCATATTATACACCACACCATACCACACTATATTATACACCACACCATACTATATTATACACCACAACACACCACACTATATTATACACCACAACATACCATACTATATTATACACCACAACATACCACATTATATTATACACCACACTATATTATACACCACAACACACCACACTATATTATACACCACACCACACCATATTATACACCACACCATACCACACACTTCTATACACCATACCACACTATATTATACACCATACCACACTATATTATACACCACAACACACTATATTATACACCACAACATACCACACTATATTATACACCACACTATATTATACACCACAACACACTATACTATACACCACAACATACCACACTATATTATACACCACACTATATTATACACCACAACATACCACACTATATTATACACCACACCACACTATATTATACACCACAACATACCACACTATATTATACACCACACTATATTATACACCACAACATACCACACTATATTATACACCACACCACACTATATTATACACCACAACATACCATACTATATTATACACCACACCACACTATATTATACACCACAACATACCATACTATATTATACACCACACCACACTATATTATACACCACAAAACACCACACTATATTATACACCACACTATATTATACACGATACCACAATATATTATACACCACACTATACTATATTATACACCACACTATATTATACACCACAAAACACCACACTATATTATACACCACACTATATTATACACCACACTATACTATATTATACACCACACTATACTATATTATACACCACACTATATTATACACCACACTATATTATACACCACACTATATTATACACCACACTATACTATATTATACACCACACCATACTATATTATACACCAAACTATATTATACAAACACACCACACTATATTATACACCATACTATGTTATACACCACACTATATTATACACCATACTATATTATACAACACACTATATTATACACCATACTGTATTATACACCACACTACATTATACACCACACTATATTATACAGCACACCACACTATATTATACACCACACTATATTATACACCATACTATATTATACACCACACCACACTATATTATACACCACACCACACTATATTATACACCATACTATATTATACACCACACTATATTATACAACATACTATATTATACACCACACTATATTATACACCACACCACACTATATTATACACCACACCACAGTATATTATACACCATACTATATTATACACCACACTATATTATACACCACACCACACTATATTATACACCACACTATATTATACACAACACTATATTATACACCACACTATATTATACAAACACACCACACTATATTATACACCACACTATATTATACACCATACTATATTATACACCAAACTATATTATATACCATACTATATTATACACCACAGTATATTATACACCACACTATATTATACACCAAACTATATTATATACCATACTATATTATACACCACACTATATTATACACCACACTATATTATACACCATACTATATTATACACCAAACTATATTATATACCATACTATATTATACACCACACTATATTATACACCACACTATATTATACACCACACTATATTATACACCACACTATATTATACACCATACTATATTATACACCACACTATATTATACACCACACTATATTATACACCACACTATATTATACACCACACTATATTATACACCATACTATATTATACACCACACTATATTATACACCACACCACATTATTTATATATTTTTTATTTCACCTTTATTTAACCAGGTAGGCCAGTTGAGAACAAGTTCTCATTTGCAACTGCGACCTGGCCAAGATAAAGCAAAGCAGTTCGACACAAACAACAACACAGAGTTACACATGGAATAAACGAAACATACAGTCAATAATACAATAGAAAAATAAGTCTATATACAATGTGAGCAAGTGAGGTGAGATAAGGGAGGTGAAGGCAAAAAAAGGCCATGGTGGCGAGGTAAATACAATATAGCAAGTAAAACACTGGAATGGTTGATTTGCAGTGGAAGAATGTGCAAAGTAGAGATAGAAATAACATACACCATACAACACACCACACTATACACCATTCCACAATATACACCATTCCACAATATACTATACAGCATACCAAACACCACACCAACCCATACTATACAACATACCAGACTATACTACACACCATACCACACCATTCTATACACCATACCACACTATAATATACACCATACCACATTATACTATACACCATACCACATTATACTATACACCATACCACACTATAATATACACCATACCACATTATACTATACACCATACCACACTATACACCATACCACACCATTCTATACACCATACCAGACTATAATATACACCATACCACACCATACCACACTATAATATACACCATACCACACTATGATATACACCATACCACACTATACACCATACCACACTATAATATACACCATACCACACTATACACCATACCACACTATAATATACACCATACCACATTATACTATACACCATACCACACCATACACCATACCACATACCACACTATAATATACACCATACCACACAATTCTATACACCATACCATACCACACTATAATATACAACATACCACACTATACAATATAGCAAGTAAAACACTGGAATGGTTGATTTGCAGTGGAAGAATGTGCAAAGTAGAGATAGAAATAACATACACCATACAACACACCACACTATACACCATTCCACAATATACACCATTCCACAATATACTATACAGCATACCAAACACCACACCAACCCATACTATACAACATACCAAACTATACTACACACCATACCACACACTTCTATACACCATACCACACTATACTCTACACCATACCACACACTTCTATACACCATACCACACACCATACCACACAATTCTATACACCATACACCATTATACTATACACCATACTATAATATACACCATACCACACTATAATATACACCATACCACACTATAATATACACCATACCACACCATTATATACACCATCCCACACCATACACCATACCACATTATAGCATACACCATACCATACTATAATATACACCATACCACACCATTGTATACACCATACCACACTATAATATACACCATACCACACCATACACAATACCACACTATAATATACACCATACCACACTATAATATACACCATAACACACCATTCTATACACCATACCACACTATAATATACACCATACCACATTATACTATACACCATACCACATTATACTATACACCATACCACACTATAATATACACCATACAACATTATACTATACACCATACCACACTATGATATACACCATACCACACCATTCTATACACCATACCAGACTATAATATACACCATACCACACCATACCACACTATAATATACACCATACCACACTATGATATACACCATACCACACTATACACCACACCACACTATAATATACACCATACCACACTATACACCATACCACACTATAATATACACCATAACACACCATACTATGATATATACCATACCACACTATAATATACACCATACCACATTATACTATACACCATACCACACCATACACCATACCACATACCACACTATAATATACACCATACCACACAATTCTATACACCATACCATACCACACTATAATATACACCATACCACACTATAATATACACCATACCACACTATACACCATACCACACTATAATATACACCATACCACACCATACACCATACCACACTATAATATACACCATACCACACTATACACCATACCACACCATACTATAATATACACCATACCACACCATACAACACTATAATATACACCATACCACACTATAATATACACCATACCACACTATACACCATACCACACCATACACCATACCACACAATAATATACACCATACCACACCATACACCATACCACACTATAATATACACCATACCACACCATACACCATACCACACTATAATATACACCATACCACACTATACACCATACCACACCATACTATAATATACACCATACCACACCATACAACACTATAATATACACCATACCACACTATAATATACACCATACCACACTATACACCATACCACACCATACACCATACCACACAATAATATACACCATACCACACCATACACCATACCACACTATAATATACACCATACCACACTATAATATACACCATACCACACTATAATATACACCACACCACACTATAATATACACCATACCACACTATAATATACACCATACCACACTATACACCATACCACACTATAATATACACCACACCATTCTATACACCATACCACACTATAATATACACCATACCACACTATAATATACACCATACCACACTATACACCATACCACACTATAATATACACCACACCATTCTATACACCATACCACACTATAATATACACCATACCACACTATAATATACACCATACCACACTATACACCATACCACACTATAATATACACCATACCATTCTATACACCATACCACACTATAATATACACCTTTCCACACCATTCTATACACCATACCACACTATAATATACACCACACCATTCTATACACCATACCACACTATGATATACACCATACCACACTATACACCATACCACACTATAATATACACCACACCATTCTAAACACCATACCACACTATGATATACACCATACCACACTATACACCATACCACACTATAATATACACCACAACATTCTATACACCATACCACACTATAATATACACCATACCACACTATACACCATACCACACTATAATATACACCACACCATTCTATACACCATACCACACTATGATATACACCATACCACACTATAATATACACCACACCATTCTAAACACCATACCACACTATGATATACACCATACCACACTATACACCATACCACACTATAATATACACCACAACATTCTATACACCATACCACACTATAATATACACCATACCACACTATACACCATACCACACTATAATATACACCACACCATTCTATACACCATACCACACTATAATATACACCATACCACACCATTCTATACACCATACCACACTATACACCATACCACACTATAATATACACCACACCATTCTATACACCATACCACACTATAATATACACCATACCTGAAATATACCTGCTGGAGCTGCTGTGCTGTGGGTGGGTGCTGCTATGGGGACCAGTGAGCTGAGATAAGGCGGGGCTTTACCTGGCGAAGACTTATAGATGACCTGGAGCCAGGGGGTTTGGCGACGAGTATGAAGCGAGGGCCATTCAACGAGAGCATACAGGTCACAGGGGTGGGTAGTATATGGGACAAAACGGATGGCACTGTGATAGACTGCATCCAATTTGCTGAGTAGAGTGTTGGAGGCTATTTTATAAATGACATCGCCGAAGTCGAGGATCGGTAGGATAGTCAGTTTTACGAGGGTATGATTGGAAGCATGAGTGAAGGAGGCTTTGTTGCCAAATAGGAAGCCGATTCTAGATTTAATTTTGGATTGGAAATGCTTGTCTGGAAGGAGAGTTTACAGTCTAACCAGACACCTAGGTATTTGTAGTTGTCCATTCTAAGTCAGAACCGTCCAGAGTAGTGATGCTGGACGGGCGGGCAGGTGTGGGCAGCGATTGGTTGAAGAGCATGCATTTAGTTTTACTTGCATGTAAGAGCAGTTGGAGGCCACAAAAGGAGAGTACAATACACTATACCATACCATACTATACACCATACCACACAATAAACTATACACCATACCACAATATACACCAATTCACACTATACACCATACACCATACCACACTATACTATAGACCATACACCACAATATACTATACACCATGCCATACTACACTATACACCATACAATACTATAGACCACACACCACAATATACACAGCACCACCCTATACAACACTGTACCATATTATTCACTCTACCACCCTATACTATACACCATACAACGCCATACTATACACCATACACTATACACCATGCACCATAACATACCACACTATACGCCATACCACACCAAACCATGCCATACTATACACCATACACATACACCATACCACACCATACAATACCTTGCCTCTATTAGTTTTCCTTACAATGAAAACATCCATTTTATTTCTAGATTCGATTAGTAATAGAGTTAGGAATAAAGTCCCGTTACAGCTTCTTTTGACAAAGTAGAAACCAAAGAGAGAATACTAACATGACCAGCCAGGTTATAGGTTGAATGATTTACTGTATTCGTGAACAAAAGCACCAGTGCATGAAAAGCTGTAAGGGATTAATTGCATAAAGAACTATTTGTGGGAATATATACAGTCCATGACAACATATAAAAACAGTCATTTGTTGATTGTATGGGAGGCTATTGTGCCCTTATACCCATGCATTTACACATTAATCAATCTGTCTCCTCTTTCTGCTTGGGGTCCACAGTCAGCACACAGCTTCAGGGCTTTGTGGCGAACAAGCCCCACAAACAAATAGGTTGCACTGCGTACAGTTTTCATGGGCCTTGTCTCCTGTGAACCTGCCGCAGGTGTCGCATAATCTCTCTGAAGAGGTTGCGTAGCACGGTCTCTCTGAAGAGGTTACGGTCTCTCTGAAGAGGTTGCTTGGCCTGGTCTCTCTGAAGAGGTTACGTGGCCTGGTCTCTCTGAAGAGGTTGCTTGGCCTGGTCTCTCTGAAGAGGTTGCTTGGCCTGGTCTCTCTGAAGAGGTTGCGTGGCCTGGTCTCTCTGAAGAGGTTGCTTGGCCTGGTCTCTCTGAAGAGGTTGCTTGGCCTGGTCTCTCTGAAGAGGTTGCTTGGCCTGGTCTCTCTGAAGAGGTTGCGTGGCCTGGTCTCTCTGAAGAGGTTGCGTGGCCTGGTCTGTCTGAAGAGGTTGCGTGGCCTGGTCTCTCTGAAGAGGTTGCTTGGCCTGGTCTCTCTGAAGAGGTTGCGTGGCCTGGTCTCTCTGAAGAGGTTGCGTGGCCAGGTCTCTCTGAAGAGGTTGCGTGGCCTGGTCTCTCTGAAGAGGTTACGTGGCATGGTCTCTCTGAAGAGGTTGCGTGGCATGGTCTCTCTGAAGAGGTTGCTTGGCATGGTCTCTCTGAAGAGGTTGCTTGGCCTGGTCTCTCTGAAGAGGTTGCCTGGCCTGGTCTGTCTGAAGAGGTTGCTTGGCCTGGTCTGTCTGAAGAGGTTGCGTGGCATGGTCTCTCTGAAGAGGTTGCGTGGCCTGGTCTCTCTGAAAAAGTCCCCCCATACCTATCAGACCAAAATGACTTCATACTCATACAAGAGTGCAGTAAATGCTTTGAGATCATCCATAGACATGTCCCACGTACTGTTTCCTTTTATGTGTGTATCAGCTACAGTACCGTCTCTGATGTGCTGCAGCATCTGCATGTCACAAACTCATTATTTTCTACCCAAACCGTGACATCCCTCCCAGACTCACCGTGCCATCCCTCCAGACTCCTGTCTCACCGTACCATCCCTATCAGACTCCTGTCTTACCGTGCCATTCCTCCCAGACTCCTGTCTCACCGTGCCATCCCTCCCAGACTCCTGTCTCACCGTGCCATCCCTATCATAATCCTGTCTCACCGTGCCATCCCTCCCAGACTCCTGTCTCACCGTGCCATCCCTCCCAGACTCCTGTCTCACCGTACCATCCCTATCATAATCCTGTCTCACCGTGCCATCCCTCCCAGACTCCTGTCTCACCGTACCATCCCTATCATAATCCTGTCTCACCGTGCCATCCCTCCCAGACTCCTGTCTCACCGTACCATCCCTATCATAATCCTGTCTCACCGTGCCATCCCTCCCAGACTCCTGTCTCACCGTACCATCCCTCCCAGACTCCTGTCTCACCGTGCCATCCCTCCCAGACTCCTGTCTCACCGTGCCATCCCTCCCAGACTCCTGTCTCACCGTGCCATCCCTCCCAGACTCCTGTCTCACCGTGCCATCCCTCCCAGACTCCTGTCTCACCGTACCATCCCTATCAGACTCCTGTCTCACTGTGCCATCCCTCCCAGACTCCTGTCTCACCGTGCCATCCCTCCCAGACTCCTGTCTCACCGTGCCATCCCTATCATAATCCTGTCTCACCGTGCCATCCCTCCCAGACTCCTGTATCACCGTACCATCCCTCCCAGACTCCTGTCTCACCGTGCCATCCCTCCCAGACTCCTGTCTCACCGTACCATCCCTCCCAGACTCCTGTCTCACCGTGCCATCCCTCCCAGACTCCTGTCTCACCGTGCCATCCCTCCCAGACTCCTGTCTCACCGTGCCATCCCTCCCAGACTCCTGTCTCACCGTGCCATCCCTATCATAATCCTGTCTCACCGTACAATCCCTATCATAATCCTGTCTCACCGTACCATCCCTATCATAATCCTGTCTCACCGTGCCATCCCTCCCAAACTCCTGTCTCACCGTACCATCCCTCCCAGACTCCTGTCTCACCGTGCCATCCCTCCCAGACTCCTGTCTCACCGTGCCATCCCTCCCAGACTCCTGTCTCACCGTGCCATCCCTCCCAGACTCCTGTCTCACCGTGCCATCCCTATCATAATCCTGTCTCACCGTACCATCCCTCCCAGACTCCTGTCTCACCGTACCATCCCTCCCAGACTCCTGTCTCACCGTGCCATCCCTCCCAGACTCCTGTATCACCGTACCATCCCTCCCAGACTCCTGTCTCACCGTGCCATCCCTCCCAGACTCCTGTCTCACCGTGCCATCCCTCCCAGACTCCTGTCTCACCGTGCCATCCCTCCCAGACTCCTGTCTCACCGTGCCATCCCTCCCAGACTCCTGTCTCACCGTGCCATCCCTATCATAATCCTGTCTCACCGTACCATCCCTCCCAGACTCCTGTCTCACCGTACCATCCCTCCCAGACTCCTGTCTCACCGTGCCATCCCTCCCAGACTCCTGTCTCACCATACCATCCCTCCCAGACTCCTGTCTCACCGTGCCATCCCTCCCAGACTCCTGTCTCACCGTGCCATCCCTCCCAGACTCCTGTCTCACCGTGCCATCCCTCCCAGACTCCTGTCTCACCGTGCCATCCCTCCCAGACTCCTGTCTCACCGTGCCATCCCTCCCAGACTCCTGTCTCACCGTGCCATCCCTATCATAATCCTGTCTCACCGTACCATCCCTCCCAGACTCCTGTCTCACCGTACCATCCCTCCCAGACTCCTGTCTCACCGTGCCATCCCTCCCAGACTCCTGTATCACCGTACCATCCCTCCCAGACTCCTGTCTCACCGTGCCATCCCTCCCAGACTCCTGTCTCACCGTGCCATCCCTCCCAGACTCCTGTCTCACCGTGCCATCCCTCCCAGACTCCTGGCTCACCGTGCCATCCCTATCAGACTCCTGTCTCACCGTACCATCCCTATCATAATCCTGTCTCACCGTACCATCCCTATCATAATCCTGTCTCGCCGTGCCATCCCTATCATAATCCTGTCTCACCATACCATCCCTCCCAGACTCCTGTCTCACCGTGCCATCCCTCCCAGACTCCTGTCTCACCGTGCCATCCCTCCCAGACTCCTGTCTCACCGTGCCATCCCTCCCAGACTCCTGTCTCACCGTGCCATCCCTCCCAGACTCCTGTCTCACCGTGCCATCCCTCCCAGACTCCTGTCTCACCGTGCCATCCCTCCCAGACT